>NW_019398062.1:22993-42759 GCF_000591075.1 Eurytemora carolleeae
TAAGGGATGAAAGAGGGATCAGACAGCAAATAAACAAACATATGAAATAGAAATGCAATCTGAACTTTCAGATGAAGATTATTCAATCTCTAGATATTTCTAGTTTAAGTTTTTATTTTGCAACCATTTTCCAATAGAAAAACTTTTGTGAATTTATGCGAGAAAGAAGCAATAAAACATCATCATTTGGCTTAAACGGGATATTTGTAAAGATCCTGCTCGTATTTGGTTTGGTTCCATCTGATTTATTCTGTCAATACCTTTTATATAACGGGGAGGTGGCAACTTATACCTTTTCGGGGTGGTGGCAACTTATACCTTTTATATAACGAGGAGGTGGCAACTTATACCTTTTCGGGGTGGTGGCAACTTATACCTTTTATATAACGAGGAGGTGGCAACTTATACCTTTCATAGAACGCGGGAATAGCAACTTATACCTTTTTTATGACACATGATTTCAGAATACTTAATGTAAATTACAGTAAATGTTTCTGATTAGTGATTGCATACAAAATATCAAATTTGTTGCATCGGAAACAAGATAATATTTTTGACAATAAAGTATAAAATATTGTAAGAAAGAGCATTTAGAGGAAGCTCGGATTAGAAAATGAAGAGAACGCTGCTCGGAATAAGGAATGTGGTTACTGGCCGGCCTTACGTCCCCCATTGAGTCAGAGTTTTAGTTACAATCTTTCTCTTGCAGTATCTTATGTTTAAGTTGCAATCTTCCTTTCACACCCTCTCATGTTTAAGTGCAATCTCCCTATTACAGAATCTCCTGTTAATGTTGCAATTTTCCTATCCAGAGTCTTATATTTGAGTTGCAATCTTCCTGTCACAGACCCTCGTGTTTAAGCTGCAGTCTTCCTTTCACAGAATCTTACGTCTAAGTTGCAGTCTCCCTGTCAAAGAGTCTCATGTTTAAGTTGCAATCTCCCCAGATGAAGAGGACAAATATTTTGACCCCGCCCCTTGAACGATTTCTGATATTCCTTCTAGAGTTTCATTATTCACTCTCTACACTTACATCATCCATATTCCATATATCCTTCCTTCCAATATATCAATATCTCAATATAAATATATCACGACTAAAAGTTTGAGGTGCACATTGTATCCGTTGATATTATTTTTAATTCATGGTTCTATAATAAATAAAGTAACAAATCCCATATTTGTAAACCTGAACATACCTGTATATATATATTACATTATAACTTTAGCTGCACCCTAACTTCGTTCATGAATTTAACTACGCTCATTAGTTTAACTACGATCTAATTCAACTACGTTCATTAATTTAACATATACCATAAAACTTAAAATATAGATCAGTTGGATATGGATCCTTGCTTTATTACGTTTAGACAAGTATTATTTCTCGTGTGGAGAGCATCCTATTACGTTTAGACACGTATTATTTCTCGTGTAGAAAGCATCCAGTTCGAGAGTGAGTTGTGTCTGAGCGATACATGCTAAAGAATACATATAGTGTCATATCTGGATTGATAGACTGAAGTATTACTTTAGAACATTTAGATCGAGTTTTATCTGTATGATACACACTGAGAAAACAGAGAGTGTAATTGATACAGACTAAGGTATTATTGTAGAATATTGAGTTCTAGAACAAGTTGTATCTGTATGATACACACTGAGAATACAGAAAGAGTGTTGTATCTGGATTGATACAGACAACGTATTATTGTCGAACATTAAGTTCTTGAGCAAGTTGTATCTGAACGATACAGACTAAGAATACAGAGAGTGTTGTATCTGGATTAATACAGACAAAAGTATTATTGTAAAACTTTGAGTTCTAGAGCAAGTTGTATCTGTACGATACACACTGAGAATACAGCGAGAGTGTTGTATCTGGATTGATACAGACAAAAGTATTATTGTCGAACATTAAGTTCTAGAGCAAGTTGTATCTTAACGATACAGACTAAGAATACAGAGAGTGTTGTATCTGGATTGATGCAGACAAAGTATTATTGTAGATCATTGAGTTCTAGAGCTAGTTGTATCTGTGAGATACACACTGAGAATACAGAGAGAGTGTTGTATCTGGATTAATATAGACAAAGTATTATTGTAGATCATTGAGTTCTAGAGCAAACTGTATCTGTATGTACGATACACACAGAGAATACAGCGAGAGTGTTGTATCTGGATTGATGCAGACAAAGTATTATTGTCGAACATTAAGTTCTAGAACAAGTTGTATCTGTCTGTACGATACATACTGAGAGTACAGAGAGAGTGCTGTATCTAGATTGATACAGACTAAAGTGTTATTGTCGAATATTGAGTTCTAGAACAAGTTGTATCTGTATGATACACACTAAGAATACAGAAAGAGTGTTGTATCTAGATTGATACAGACAAAAGTATTATTGTCGAATATTAAGTTCTAGAACAAGTTGTATCTGAACGATACAGACTAAGAATACAGAGAGTGCTGTATCTGGATTGATACAGACTAAAGTATTATTGTAGAACATGGAGTTCTAGAGAAAGTTGTATCTTAACGATACACACTGAGAGTACAGAGAGAGTGCTGTATCTAAATTGATACAGACTAAAGTATTATTGTAGAATATTGAGTTCTAGAACAAGTTGTATCTTAACGATACACACTGAGAATACAGAGAGTGTTGTATCTGGATTGATAAAGACAAAAGTATTATTGTAGAATATTGAGTCCTAGAACAAGTTGTATCTTAACGATACACACTGAGAGTATAGAGAGAGTGTTGTATCTAGATTGATACAGACAAAAGTATTATTGTAGAACATTAAGTTCTAGAGCGAGTTGTATCTGAATAACTTGTTGGAGCAAGTCATTTGGTATAACCAAAAACGTTTAATATATAACACTGTAAACTCCGGTTTTTTTTCAACTAGCGGGCTGACTTTTAACCAGATATAGCAAGCAGTACAGTACAAATGCAGACAATATAAGGCAAACTGGGACGGTACAACAAATGAATTCATGTCTCGTAGAGAGATTTAAGTGAATCAAACCCTCAAGCGTACGTTCTCGATTTAAAAAGAAAATTCAGATCTTTGTTTTTAAATAAAACGTGAAGTTACACGTATGTAAAGGACCATTTTCCTAACCAAGATTCATTCATGTGGGACAAGTCATGGCGAGCGGAAGTTTGAAATCACGCGATATATATATATCACATTATTCAGTATTCATATCTACGATGTTCATGAAAAACCTGCTGACCATTGGAGGTTTTACTTTTTAATTGATATATTTGATTTCATAAAATATTTCTTCAGAAAAAAGTTTGCTTTGAAATGAATTAAGGGATGAGACGACTGTACGGAATTTATCATGTCAGTTTTTTTATATTCATGATTCCCCCCAACTGTAAACTTGTTTCTTTCTTTGTCAAAATATTAAATAACCCATGAAAAAACGACATTTAAGGCAAGGCTTTGAAAATCAGAGAATTGGGCCAAGACTCTTTATTTATCATGTGACGGAAAATAAATAATTATAATTTGTCTAATTCTATTTCGTAAAAATAATCTAGAGTAAACTTTATATTAGATTGAAACTTTCCATGTTTTTCCGGAGAACAATTGGAAAGAATAAAAAGTTTGAATTTTTTTACATGTAACCAAAATTTTGAAAACTGATTATTTTCTATAAGTGACATCCGCATTTATACCGCAGAAAAACATAGAAGAATTATCAGAATGAAACACTTTTACGCCTAGTTAACGATTATATCTTAGTAAACTATTGATCAAGGGGTTCAAGGGCATCGTGTGAATCGTTACTTAAAGGGACTGTTAAGGAAAAATGAAAGGGGGTAAACCTAATCATTTTAGGAGTTGATCAAGACCCATAAAAGTTCTTTCTGATGTTCTTGTCTCAAGAAATTGATATAAAACTGTTTCAAAGTTATGTAAAAATTTATATATATAAAATTGTGTATAGCAATAGTAGGTTTAAACAGATCATATTCAGCAAATATGCAACCAATCTGAAAACGACGATGACCCAGAAGAGCCTGAAAAACTCAGGGTTGCTCCTATTATTATTTGAATTTGATAATTTTTCCTTTTTAATAGATATAATTGATAATATAATTACTACATCCGTATCATGTGACTAGAACTCCCACCAATGGCAGTGCAGTATTATTGTCACGTGATACAGACAGAGAACTTTAAAACATGTTTATTCTTCTCAATATAGCTCTTCAATAAATGGAGTAATCATTGAAAGCATATAAAATTTCAATCTTTCGTGCTATTTACTTTAGTGAATTTGGTCACTTGAAAGTAAAATAAAACCTTAAAAACTTTCTATGAAATTATTTATTTTAATTCAAGCCATTGTCTTTCTTTCTGGCTAAGTATCAGAGTGACTAAAAACTCTCTAACTAACTAATTATCTTTCTGACAATCTATCCATCTATCCATCTATCTATTCACCTATCCAACAATATCTATCCATCTGTCTAATAATCTATCCATCTATTTACCAATCTTTTCATCTATCCATCTATCCATCTATCTATTCACCTATCCAACAATATCTATCCATCTGTCTAATAATCTATCCATCTATATAACAATTTATCCATCTATCCATCTATCTAACAATCTATCCATCTATCTATCCATCTATCTATTCATCTATCCAACAATATATCTATCTATCCATCAATCTAACAATCTATCCATCTATCCATTTATCTAACGATCTATCCATCTATCTCTATGCCTAAAGTTTGTTGGCTGAGCTAGACTAGGTTTCAAACTCAACAGTTTCCGATATTCAAAATCCACAAAATCTATGGTGTAGGCCTTACTCCCCCCTCCTACCCCCCCCCACCCTTTTTTATCATAACACTTCATTAAGCATACATTCCATTCCCCTACCACAAAAAAACTTCTAAACAAAAAAAATTATTTAGACAAAATCATTTTGAATATATTCCAGAAATTGTATTTTTTTTCATGTACCATTATTCTAAGAAACTAATTATTATGATTTTTGTTTAAATATTTGTGTAGACTGCCCCTAGGGGGTTTAACCTGATTAAGCTAAGTTTGATTATTCAACGTCTAAACTTTTCCCTCGTCAATAATGATTAGAGAAACTCACTTTAATCTCAAACAGGAGATGTGGGGGGGGGGGGGGTAATTTACTGCCATCCTTCCCAGCCCCTCCCCCCCCCCACCCCTTGATTGGCGAAAAAAAATTTTCTTATGATAAAACATCTGTAATTATTCAACAAAAAATGCTTTGACACAAAATCTTGTTTTAAAAAATTTTCATTTTATTTTATGATAAACTTAACAATAAAATTTTTAAAAATATGTATAAACTATAAAATTTGTAACTTTTTTATAAACTTTAAATCCGAATTTGGGATTGTTCAACAACTGAAATGGAGGCTTTGAAGAATTTTTGGATAATAAAATTTTAAAAAAAATTCTCATGGCTCTGGATAAAAAATGTCGTCTTTGCAATAAAAAAGTTTTATACAGATTGTCACAATAAACCATGGGATTCTTAAAACGCATTTAATTTAATTCATCTGTTATTTTGAACATTCATAAATGCAGTATCCAAAAATTTTCGTTTTTTCCGTCAGCTTTTAAAATGGGATCTAACAAAAACAACTAAAATAATAATAAAAAATAAGAAGTTTAACTGTTAAGTAAAACTATTGATTCATCTTGATATAGATATTCAAATATGTATTAAAAAAAACTATTTGTTTTAACTACTGCACAACCATCAAATATAAACAAAGATTTATAGATATAAATTCATCTTTATAATAGAATACATTTAAAAATATATATATCATATAATACTATGTAAAATTTGTATGTAAAGGTTTTAATAAACTTTTATAAATTCTAAAACTTCATAAATTAAATTCTTATATGAAAAGTTTCTAATACTGATTTTTGGTAGTATACTATCAAGTGTTAAATAATTTTATACTGTTTTTCATTCTGTAAAGGTCTGTATAGACAAGAAGACGGTACAAGTTGGGCATGCAGCATAAAGCATGCAGCATAAAGCATGCAGTATAAAGCATGCAGTATAAAGCATGCTGAGACCAAATTTAATGAATTACGATGAAAATATTGCAGTTCTGAAATGTAATTTTTATCTATAAACAATAAATTTGAAAGGACGGAAAGTAGTTCAGCGGCCTAGCCAAAATTCATTATATTCGGTCCCAAATTGCGTATTTTTTAAACCATGACTACAACAATTTCAAATTTGCAGTCAGTTCTTTAACCATTCTCCAGGATGGTTTTATTGCACAACAGTTTCTGATGGAGTAAAGATAGAAGGGATCTATCCTCTTTTCTTCCTTCCTCATCAGTCTCAGATACTTCACGTCCCAACCTAGAACAAAGAAAAATATAAACTAAAATTTTTTTCTGTTTCTTGCAGCAGTGGGCCTTTAGTATAAGAAAAAATCCATGATTTAAATGCAACAGTATTTGATGCCAATGATGCTTACGATGACGATGACGATGATGATGGAGTATTGATGATTGGTGATTGAGGTTTATGATGGATGATGGCTGATGAATGATGGATGATAGATGATGGATGATTATGATGTCGATGATGATGATGATTATGATGATTATGATATTGATGATGATAATGATAAGAATGATCAGGATGATATAAATAATAATGATGAGGATGATCAGGATGATATCAATAATGATAATGAGGATGATGATGATGACACCTGGTCCAATGTTCCTCCTGTGTCTTGGTGAGCTCCATAGAGCAAAGCTCAAGTCTCTGAATCAGATCCCTGAATTGATAAACTATAGTTAATTTATAATTTTTAAAAAAAATTCTTGATTTTTTATATATCTAAAAAAATGGTATTTTCGATCATTTCGCTAAAATAATTACATAATTTCACTTACATCTGTACTCGAAGTACTGCTCTTGTACAATGTTTATTAGCACAGGTTTAACCACAAAGAATAAGGCTTTATTGACGACCTTTAACTCTTTAAATATAATGATGGAAAGGCTGAACTTGGCTCTTTGCCTTCAATATAGTTATTAGATGACAAATTAATTGATTTGGCACTGTATGACAGCTAAGCTAGTGTACCTGAAGTACTGTTCATGTACAGAGTTGGATAATATGTACAGCTAGTGTACCTGAAGTATTGTTCTTGTACTGAGTTGGTTAATATGTACAGGTAGTGTACCTGAAGTACTGTTCAAGTACAGAGTTGGATAATATGTACAGCTAGTGTACCTGAAGTACTGTTCATGTACAGAGTTGGATAATTTGTACAGCTAGTGTACCTGAAGTACTGTTCATGTACAGAGTTGGATAATATGTACAGCTAGTGTACCTGAAGTACTGTTCTTGTACAGAGTTGGATAATATGTACAGCTAGTGTACCTGAAGTACTGTTCGTGTACAGAGTTGGATAATATGTACAGCTAGTGTACCTGAAGTACTGTTCTTGTACAAGGTTGGTTAATATAAACAGCTAGTGTACCTGAAGTACTGTTCTTGTACAAGGTTGGTTAATATGTACAGCTAGTGTACCTGAAGTACTTTTCTTGTACAAGGTTGGATAATATGTACAGCTAGTGTACCTGAAGTACTGTTCTTGTACAAGGTTGGATAATATGTACAGCTAGTGTACCTGAAGTACTGTTCTTGTACAGGGTTGGTTAATATAAACAGCTAGTGTACCTGAAGTACTGTTCTTGTAAGGGGTTGGTTGATATAAACAGCTAGTGTACCTGAAGTACTTTTCTTGTACAAGGTTGGTTAATATGTACAGCTAGTGTACCTGAAGTACTTTTCTTGTACAAGGTTGGTTAATATGTACAGCTAGTGTACCTGAAGTACAGCTCTTGTACAGGGTTCGTTAATATCTCCAGTTCCTCACTTTTCCTTCTCTCTAATCTGTCAGCTATCCTAGATTAAATTATTTTCATTAATATCAAAGACATAATTCAAATTTTGATCTGCAATCCACCATTTTGTATCAGTGTTTATAAATTTATCTTTATTACCTACACTTGTTCCAAATCTATCTTATTTTCTTGGACGTTTCCAATTTTCAGATATTTTTTTCTTTTATTGAATAAATACAATATGCATTGTAACATTTTAATAAAATGAAATTTTGAATTATTTACTAAATAATAAATAAAAGAATTTTTGACAGAATTTCCAGTTTGAAATACCACACCTTCAGGTTGCAAAGATATAGGGATTAGAAAATTTTGGTTTTGCGGCAAAAACTCAGTTCCTTTGTAAATAAGGCTCAACACCTGATTAGATCTTCCAGTTTTAGTCCCGGGGGCTGGGTAGGTTTGGTTCTGTTGTCTAGCTTCTCCAGATACTCTATAGAACACTGGAAGGTCTGGAAGGAATAAACTAGAGTTGAAGGAGATGAGAATCCAAAATGTTTAATGTAGAAAATCGTTGAGCAAATATGGCGCAGCCTTTTATAACAAATTCATTGTTTTTTCCTAATCCTAACTGAACAATATGTGAAAAAGTATTTTTCTAAGAATCTCTCACCTCGGACTAAACGGGGCAAGATGCGTTCAGTTTGAATTGAATTCAATCCCGTTTTGTTCCATAATTTAAAACTATCTAATTTCATATTATCATATTATATCTATATAATTAAACAAGACATTCGTATATATATATTATATATGTGTGTTATTGGTTAAAAAATCTAAATTTTTTTTTTAAATATTTTTTTTTAAATATTTTTTTTCAACATTTTTTTTTAATTTTTCACGGTGAACACAGATAGGCCCATTTCAATTAATAAATTGATTTTCAAACTACTGTTTTTAAATTTTTTTCTTTACACCAACATCAAATACGCCCCCCCCCCTGGGGGGCCGGTGGGCGTAGTAATGACCCTTCATGCAAAGATGCCCGATTTACAACGGTACCCTTGAAACCTGTATTTGTAGAGATATTTTGTAGAGAAACCACAAATACAAATAATTAATTTTAAAATTATAAACATTGATATCTAATTCATATTTGGTAAGACAAAACTTTGGAAGTGCGCATTGCTATATTTGTAGGGTCACTTGAATTTACGTGTACAGGTTGTTGTTGTTGTTGTTGTTGTATGCTAAATAATATTGGTAATATGTTGACAACATTTTTTGAAAGATCTCTACTTGTACTCTATAGTTGTACCCGGAGTAAAATAGAATTTGTTCCTGGATTGAATTATTAGTGTTGAGAGTAGAACAGTTTCCTCCTGTTGGGACGGATAGGATGAATATCCTTGTTTTGGGTTCGTTTTCTCCAGGTACTCCCTTTAATACAAAATTTGTTATTTAAATGAAAGAGTCTGAAAGACACTTCATATTCTAAAATGGTTTAATTTATTTTTTAGAACATTTTTGAAATTAATATAAGATGTAATCAATTTAAATGTAAATCATGTAAACCAGAGCAGTTTCAGATCAGATCAATATATTGGCTAGCCAGGTCTAAGACGTAAAATGTCCAAAGTATGAATAAAAACTTTTAAAATGCGAATAAAGGAATTGAGTCTTTGCCACAAAGTTAAATTTTCAAATCCTAATATCTTTGCAACTAGATGGTTTAAGCTTTAATATTTCAAAATTAGATTATTTGATCTACCAAATTCATAGTTTGAAATATCTAAGGTCTAAGACATTAGGTTGAAAAGATACAGGGTTTAGAAAATCGGAGTTTGTGGCAAAGACTCAACTCCTTTGTACAATACATCACTGAAAACTAGATACATGTGCATCCTGGTCATAACACAAGCCAGGCAGATACAGCGAAAATAATTTTAAATGTCTTACTTTTCATGAAATATTAAAATAACGCCAATCTTGGGCCAGAATTGGACGCATTGTACCGCACGATGATAGGGTCGGACAGGTAAGAATTTAGTAAAGCTTTCATAATCCCTGACATTCTGAGATGACATTTGTAACAAGTCTTTCACTGTACTCCAAATTCCATGAATTGAATGTGGCATTTATCGAATTCTTGCGCGTCGAATCTTGTTTGACGCAACAAAATTGAATTGACAATACCATATATTTTCTGTATCGTGCGTAAGAATTCTAAAAGTTTACCTGACATGTGCATGTAGCTGGTTAACTGTATCATGGATAACTGTTAACCTATGTTGTAAATTAAAAATGAATAAATAGAAAATAAGAAAGTTACAATTAAGTTTCAAAAGAACACTTCACTGGGGCTCAAGGACGTGATAAATCAAGTGCTAACCTGCTTCAAACTTAACTAAAAAGCACTGAAATTATCTAAAATAACCCTTAAATCCTATTTTGTGAAATCTGAAAACATTAATAACATTTGACTTGATCTATTTCTACTTGTCCAGTGGTGTATTTGCTTGATCTATTTCTACCTGTCCAGTGGTGTATTTGCTTGATCTAGAGCTGAGAGTTCAACTAGTGCTGCAGGGAGAGGAACACAGAGCTCTTCACGGAGTTCTAAACCTCGTCCAGCCCGGCCTCGACCTCCCAAACCTTGTCTAGATACAGTGGAAACCATAAACTGTGTACTGTACCCCAAGAAGAAAAATGTTAGACTCAAGAAATAATTTTAAATAAAAAAATACAGCTATTGTGCAGTGAACACAGACCCATTTCCTTAATAAGTTTATTCTTGCAAGCAACTTTTAAACTATTTACTTTATAGCAACATAAAACATAAATTATATTGCATAAATGTCGAGTTTAGAGTTCCTATTCCACGGTTTCATGGGTCTCATTTGTACCTGTACCTGTACCTGTACCTGTACCTGTACCTGTACCTGTACCTGTACCTGTACCTGTACCTGTACCTGTACCTGTACCTGTACCTGTACCTGTACCTGTACCTGTACCTGTACCTGTACCTGTACCTGTATAATGATGTGAGTAAGGAATGTATCCTAGTATCCTGGTCCCTGTGGATACTGCACACTAGCGCCCAGAGTAAATCATGAAGGAAGATGAGAACTATATTTTCCACGCTTATCTTTAAGGTCTCATGAAACCTTAAAATTTATAATATGAACCTTAACGATAAGAATAGTTTCACTGAAAGTTTTTGATTAATTAAAATAAATCAGAATTGATTAAACGGATTAGATAAAGTAAAATGATAACAATGATAATAATAATACCTTGGGCTGCGTCCTGAGACCGCCAAAGATTTAGGGAATGAGATTAGCGCATCTTGACAAAATCTTTGAACCTATATTAAAAACATTTTTAGATTGATAATTTGTAAGAATATGCATAAAAGCCCGACCCGTCCAAATATCATGATATCGTGTACCTATTAGTTTCATAACTTGAGAGAGAGATGTTTTATCCCCGACCCGTCCCCATTATGATATTGTGTACTTACTAGTTTCACACATTCATAGAAAGATGGTGTATCTCCAACCCGTCCCAATATCATGATATTGTGTACTTCACTAGTTTCATACCTTGAGAGAAAGATGGTGTATCTCCAACCCGTCCCAATATCATGATATTGTGTACTTCACTAGTTTCATACCTTGAGAGAAAGATGGTGTATCTCCAACCCGTCCCAATATCATGATATTGTGTACTTCACTAGTTTCATACCTTGAGAGAAAGATGGTGTATCTCCAACCCGTCCCAATATCATGATATTGTGTACTTCACTAGTTTCATACCTTGAGAGAAAGATGGTGTATCTCCAACCCGTCCCAATATCATGATATTGTGTACTTCACTAGTTTCATACCTTGAGAGAAAGATGGTGTATCTCCAACCCGTCCCAATATCATGATATTGTGTACTTCACTAGTTTCATACCTTGAGAGAAAGATGGTGTATCTCCAACCCGTCCCAATATCATGATATTGTGTACTTCACTAGTTTCATACCTTGAGAGAAAGATGGTGTATCTCCAACCCGTCCCAATATCATGATATTGTGTACTTCACTAGTTTCATACCTTGAGAGAAAGATGGTTTATCTCCAACCCGTCCCAATATTATGATATTGTGTACTTTACTAGTTTCATACCTTGAGAGAAAGATGGTTTGTCTCCGACCCGTCCCAATATCATGATATTGTGTACTTACTAGTTTCATACCTCACGAGAGAAAGATGGTTTATCTACGACCCGTCCCAATATCATGATATTGTGTACTTACTAGTTTCAAACCTTGAGAGAAGGTGGTTTATCTCCTACCCGTCCCAATATTATGATATTGTGTACTTTACTAGTTTCATACCTTGAGAGAAAGATGGTTTATCTCCGACCTGTCCCAATATCATGATATTGTCTACCTGCAAGTTGCATACCTTGAGAGAAAGATGGTTTATCTCCGACCCGTCCCAAGAACCAGAACTTGAAACTTCTCCAATATATTTTCTAAGAGGAACTATACTTCTCCTAAAGTTAGAGAAATTTAAAGACATGGAAAAATAAATTATTTTTTAGATTTAAAAGATTGGTTCGCAGTGTTATAAAGTTTTTGGACAAAAATGTTCTCCTTATCGGGAAGGTTCAAGCCTTTTTAGATTTAATTTTGTTCCGAGCTTTATAACACTGTTATTATGAAATTCACGATGAAGTGAGGAAGAATGATGATTCAAGGGCGTATACAGAAATAAATGTAGGGGGGGGCAAGATTTTTTTGCCCCCCCTAGGAGCTCCTAGGGGGGGGGGGCAAAATTCGAACTGTAAATTCATAACACTTGGCTTCTTGGATATCAGGCATAAGTATAAGATACTTAAAAGGCACACATACAGTCCAAATAATTANGAATTTTATATTAAAGGCTCTATTTACGGCTTTATTTACAAGTGAAATCTTTTTAAACAGTGAAATAGTTATTAACCCATTGATGCCAAAAGCGTCGGTTTTTGATCCGTTCTAAAACTTTTAAATTTGGAAGATTTCTTTTAACTTTTTTCAATATTCTTATTAAACTAAATTCTTATTTGAGCAGTGCATATTGGGTTATATTTTATCTTTTTTCTTGCACTTGATATTCTTTTAATTTAGCAAGCGTGCACGTGTGTTGTTGTTCATTGTGGTTTATATCGGTTCAGCAGTATCCTCAAGCAAACTTATTGCTCTCCTTAAGCAAACTTATTGCTCAAGACCCTGCTGGATCTACCCTAGCTCTGTTCAACCCCGATCAGCGAAACAAGTAAAGGCCGTTCTAATAAAGGATTTACACCAGTGTAAACTGTCATTTACACTGGTGTTTACCTAGGATCGGATTTAATAGTCATGAATTACACTGGTTCAAACAACAACAACGTACAGTTTACACCGGGTAGATTTACACCAGTGTCAAGAAATGAAAACACTGGGTCCACCCTGTGTTTTCTAACTTACCCTAAGGGTAAACCTGGTATTCAGCTGAATTCAGATCAGCTGATTAAATAAAATAAACAATAACAAATCTGTGATTTTTGAATTTCAATCTGTAAAATCTGTTGAATTCATGATTATTGTGAACTAATTTATAAATGTTAAGTTAAAAGTTAAATGTTTTTTTTTAGAAAGAAATGATTATATTTGATTCTGACAGGAAATATGTTTTCGAATATGTTGCAAACATTAAATCAAGTGTTAACACAACTAAATCTAAGGGTACGGACGGGTCCTAGAAAACGATTTTTGTTATAAATTTTGTACATGACCATTATTTTTAATATTTTCAGCAAGTTAGTCTATATTTACAGTTAGATTAGGCCCCCTAGCCCATGCCAAAACCCATGTACAAAATTGATATGAAGAGGGGGGGGGCCAAAAATTTTCATTATTACGAGATAATCTGCCATTTTAAAGTGATTCTAATTTGTGGAATAAATAATTACCATTTATCATAATTTTCTTGGTTAAAGGAAGTAAAACAGACAATCTGGACATAATTTTTTGTATTTCGACAGGGGCACCCTTTACAGCTGGTATTGTAGCTAATAATTTCTAATTAGGTGCCCCGAGAGCAGACTGGAAACCATGTATAATGGAAGCTCTCAACCGGATTATTGATGAACTGCATGAGGGCAAGTTCCGAAAACTTTTGGAAATGCCAATTCATACCAATGTATATTAATTTACCTTAAATTCATAAACGCAATTTTAATGGCAACACAATTAAAGAGTTTCATTGATATAGTAATTTCTTTCTTTACATAAATCCCGCCGTCCATTTTACAGAGACCCAAACATTCAAAATAAGCAATCATCAGATAGGAAAACGAGGATATCTTCATATTTGCAAATGCAAGTGTAATGCTAAAACTTTTTTTTATTATTTTAGACTTGTAATGCAAACCTTATTAACGCTTATTGGATCTGGGTTTACCACGACTTTTCAACTTGGGCTCAGACTAATGGATTTAGTGGTGTCACCTTTCACCAAATGAAAGATAAAAGTAAAGAAGTAAGAATTTGTGTTTAATTTTTTAACCACAGAGTGTCCTAATACACATATGAAATAAAAGACAAATGTAAATATCGTCTTTGATTGGATTGAGAACATTTTGAAAATACTATAAGTATAAAAAGTCTTCCCCAGGGTGGATACATGTATTATATGAATATGGAATAACTCATAAAGGTCATACAATTAAAGATAAACGTAATTCCAAAGAAATATTTTTAATGAACATAAAATACAAATAGTTAAAATGAACATAAAAAATAGTTCAAATGAAATATTTTAAAGAAACATAAAAATAGTCCAATTCAAATGAACGTAAAAATAGTTTAAATGAACCAAAAAAAATGGTCAGTACAGGTTAAGGGGCCGAGCGCTGCTTTTAACTATTTTTTTGTGCATTTTAACTAAGTTTTTGTTCATTTTAAATATTTTTTGTTCAATTTAACTATTATTGTTGTTCATTCGAACTATTTTTGTTGTTCATTTGAACTAATTTTAACTATTTTTGTTTTAGTATCCTTACACAATACTCAGTGGATTTATAAATTTATTTTAGTCTAGGACGGAATAAACAGCAAAAATCGTTCCGCGAATCTATCAGCCAGGAGCTGATATTGGCAACAGAAAGAAATGAAAAGCAGCAGCTTGCCGCTGTAAGCAGATACAGGAGTAGAACGGGGGGAGGAAGCAGTATCCCTGATGCCCCAATTATGGATCCTCTGTTGATCAGGAATTGGTTTATCTGTTTTTACGTTTTAATGGAACTGTAAACATATAATTTTGACTGGTCATTCATTTAAAAGAGTCGCTGGCAGAGTACTGTAAAAAACCGTTTTTTATTTGAATTTTCATGTATATATGTGTATATATCAATACAATGAAGACAAATTTCGCAATTTTTTTAACGTACAGATAAACTATAATAAACAAATAGTGAGGACCAGCATCTGAACCTAAAATATGGTTTAATGACCGAATTTGGTTCTTCATTTACGCCAGCATAAAGGACCACTAAGACCATACCCTGCTCCACTGCTCCAGCTCCTATACAACCTCAACCTCAACATCAACATCAACATCAACATCAACATCAACATCAACATCAACCTCAACCTCAACCTCAACATCAACCTCAACATCAACATCAACATCAACATCAACTTCAAACTCAAACTCAAACTCAAACTAAACCTCAAACTAAAACTCAACCTCAACCTCAACCTCAACCTCAACCTCAACCTCAACCTCAACCTCAACCTCAACCTCAACCTCAACCTCAATATCAAACTCAAATTCAACATCAACCTCAAATTCAACCTCAATCTCATCCTCAGCCTGTGATCGTGGATGATTTTGATATTCTTAAAAATGCAATGTTGGAAATTGAGTTCTCAGGAATATATTCATTTTATTTGAATTTATAGCAAATTATGGTGTCATTTTCAATGTAATTTTTTAACGAAATGGAAGCATACACATTTAAACAAAACTTTGTAAAATGAAATATTTAATAGACCAGGAGCAGCCAGAACCCATGGTTTTGCAACAAGATTTGCAGCAGAACCTAAATGAACATCATCTGCAGCAGGAGCTAACAGAACTTCCGCCACATGAACATCATCTGCAGCAGAAGCTAACAGAACTTCCGCCACATGAACATCATCTGCAGCAGAAGCTAACAGAACTTCCGCCACAACAAAAGAAAAGGAATACTACTGTTTCACATGCTGCTCCTTTGGCTAAGAAAAGCAGATTAGCTAG
Organism: Eurytemora carolleeae; assembly: GCF_000591075.1. Classification (NCBI taxonomy): domain Eukaryota; kingdom Metazoa; phylum Arthropoda; class Copepoda; order Calanoida; family Temoridae; genus Eurytemora; species Eurytemora carolleeae. The sequence goes on from NW_019398062.1 coordinate 39,228, forward strand.
TGTAGCGTCCTTAATTGAAAAAGCGACAAGTTGTGTAGACACAAAGTAAGTTCTTTTCTTTTTAAACAATCTAAAGATCAAACATTCAATATAAATACAACAAAACAGTTACAAACAATTTTGCAATTTCCATTTTATCTAGAATTGATCTGAGAATTCAACAAGTGGAGCTTCTAAGAAGAAAATTTGTGAAGCAAGATGATGAGTAAGTTTATTGATTTTTTTCCCTTCTGCCATTTAAGACCAGGGGTGTATATTTTGTTGAAAAATCATTCCCCTCCCATGATAATAATGGAGAAAAAAGATTAAATTTTTGGGTAAAAAATACGACAAAGGTTGAAAATTACTAAAGTAAGCATGTGATTTGTTTAGAGCTGAGTTGAGGGAGCAACAAAAATCCTTGTTGAGGATCAGGATCCTCAAAGAGGAAGAGGAGCTTCTCGTCACTAAAGAAAAAAGAGTGTATCAGAAAATTGAGCATGAGAACAATGTCAAAGAACATAGAAAAAAAATGGAGATTTTGCAAAGTTTTGCCGCATTAAAGGTTTTGATTTTTATTTGTTTAAACTTGATGATATCAATATTTATAACTTTGAAAACAATTCATTTTCAATTGTGGTTTCTCTAGAAAAATCTTTAGAATAAAATCAGTTAAGGTTTTAAGGTACCTTTGAGAAGCTGTCATGGAACTACAAATGTATGGTTGGTTGGTCATTTATCTCTATCAATGAATAAAAACAAATGAACTTGAAAACCAGACTGATGAGCAAAACTTTGAAAATAATATAAACCACATTTAATTTTTTAAACATTATATATACATGGAACCCCAAAAAACAGATTTATTTCATGAAAACTTTAATTAAACATTTTTATTTGCTTTAATGTTTTGTTGATCTATATATAAATTTGGCTTGTCTGTCAGCCTAGTATTATAAACAACATTTGATTTGTTAAACATTATATATATGATGTGTAACCAAAAATAAAGATATATTTCATGAGAACTTTAAAAAAACCTTTTTATTTGCTTTAATGTTTTGTTGATACAGGGTACAGAGTACAGGATACATAGTACAAAGTACAGGGTAAAAAGTACTGGGTACAAAGTACAGGGTACATAGTACAAAGTACAGGGTACATAATACAAAGTACAGGGTACATAGTACAAAGTACAGGGTAAAAAGTACTGGGTACACGATACATAGTGCAGGGTACAGAGTTCAGGCAAAGGCTCAGAGGACAGGATACATAGTACAATGTACAGGGTACAGGGTACATAGTACAGAGTACACATTACTCAGGGTACAGAGAACGGGGTAAGAAGAACAGGGTTCAGCGCCTGGCATATCTTCGGATTTCAGCCTGAACCCTATGGTTTGCCATCATGCCACGTTCTTTTCTGGTTGGTATGGGATCCATTCCCAGCCTCCAGTTATCTTGCATCTGGTAAGCCCTGGTTTTTCTTTCTGCAGGATTAAGATGATTAAGAATGATAGGTCTGTTGAGCTCATCAACCTCATCATCAATATCCTTTAAACGTTTGCAGTCTGGATGGTCATCATCAGGAACTTCATCATTGCAGTCCAGTGCCATGTTGTGAAGAATGGCTGCAGCAGTGGTTATTCGACTAGCATTTCTGAGCTTAGTTCGGATATACTTAACTATTGGAAATCTTCTCTTCATCATTCCGTAAATATTCTCAGTCATATCCACTCTTGCAGAGCTATGCCGAATGTTAAACAAACATTTATTATCGTCTATACGGGACTCTGCTTCAGAATACGGGGTCATCAAAAAATCTGATTGTGCATACGCACTATCTCCGAGTACATACCTCTGGGGAAAATTCACCTCAAACCAAGCCTTGGCTCGCGACAGTGTCCAGACAGCTGTGTCGTGATAAGAACCTGGAGCTCCAAGATTAATGTTATAGATTCGTCTGTCAAATCCCCCCAAGATCATGGCCTTCAGACTCCAAAACCCTTTTCTGTTCCGGAATTTTTCAGGCTCTCTTCCTACAGGAATCCCCCGGGGTTTCTCCAGAAATGGAATGTGGCATCCATCGACTCCAGCTATGACATTAGATAGCAGATATCTATTGAAGACAGAGACCATATTGTCTCTCTGCTGAGCCTCAGTGGGCATGTAGAGGTACCTTCCACTGATCTCTGGTAGGTTCAGAAGGTTCAGAGCATCGACCAGACTGAATAAAATATTAATAGTTTAATGCCAGTTTTCAAAATTTTCATAAGTCTTCAATTTATGTTTTTTATCAATTAGTACTGAAAGGTTTTTTAAAAGTAGAATTTCATAAAAGTACAGAGTGTCCCATGAAACATTTGCAGTTGAGTGATGACTTGACTGTCATCTTTTGAATAAAATTCAAATCCTCTCTGAACTGTCATGTTTCTTAGAAAAAAATGTATGATTCTCAATACCTATACAGATGGTTTAAGGCAGTCCCAGTGGACACACCAGTTGATGAGCTTGCCACTCGAAAAAAGTGGCCACCTGCCATAATTTCCAGACCAGTTCCAACAATTAACTCTGGTGAACATGGAAGGCCACGATTAGTGGTAGGATTTTTCAGATGAGGACAAAGTTCTTCTACAATGTTGCGAAAATTATCTTTGTTAAATCGATATCTCGCCTTGAATTCTCTGTCGTTCGGAATATTTAGTGGGTTCAGTCGGTTTCTTTGCCTAAAAATTTTGAAAATATACAAGGTAAATAAAAAACCAAAAATGTGATAAAAAATGTTTATTCTATTCCGAACATTCATAAAAATTTGTTAATCCCTTTTTTTACTCACCCTAGGTAGAGTTTAACATTCTAAGATGGGGGGGGGGGTTATTAAATAATAAATATATGTCTATTTACCAGATAGCTGATCTTTCAGCAGGAGGAGGAAAATGTTGAAGGTCCTTGATATCTTGAATCAGATTAATATCAAGAATATCATCAACATCATCCAAAGTGTCGAATGAATCATTGGAAGAAACACTAGAATTATCATCATTCCCAAAGATGTCTAAATCCATTGTGTAAAATATCTGAAACAATTTACAATGTATAGCTGACATATGCATATAGTTTGAAATTAGGGGGGGTGTACCCTCCCCTGGATTTTTACAAATCATTTCTCATTTAAAGTATAGTTTTTCTTCATTCTATGGTGGTAAGCGATAATATCAATATAATGAAAACGACTTTTTAATTTCAGTTTTAATGGTTAACAAGCTTTTTCGTATTACAAATTTACAAGTAATTAAAGTGAAGTTTTTTAAATTCACAGCTTCTCTTAATGTTTCCATATTTTTGTCTATCCATGCTGTTTAAAAGCTTGATAAAAATCAAAAGTTCAATTAGAAAGTCGTCTTCATTATATTGATAAATTATCGCCTACCGCTGTAATAATATAGTTTACTTGAAAGTAACAACATTATGAAAATTTAAATTTTAAGTAAGATATCATTCTATATTATTTGTTAGATAAATAAATGGATTATTAAGACATTTTTTGCCTACC
>NW_019398063.1:0-4947 GCF_000591075.1 Eurytemora carolleeae
CAAAAACAGAGGGTCTGAGGAGGTCGGCCCGGCGTCTAAGACTAGGTTTCAGACTCTAAGATTCTATCCGGGTATATATTATTTATGGAATATGGTATTGATATATTATTTATGGTATATGGAATTCTATATTATTTATGGAATATGGTATTAATATAATATTTATTTAATACGATATTAATATATAATTTATGGAAAACGATATTAATATGTAATTCATGGAATACGATATTAATACATAATTTATGGAATACGGCATTAATATATAATTTATTGAATATGGTATTAATAAATTATTTTTACAGACATCTTGCTAAGTTAGTTTTAAAAAGTATAAATGCATAATTCTGGTTTAAATTCAAAAAGGAGCGGGAAAAATGCTGCAATTTACCAAACTACAAAAGTTGAACAAATTAGATTCAGATTTTATTTCTATACATTTAATGTACATTTGGTTCTTGGAATACCATTTTAATAGTGAATAATACTTTACACAACTAACATATTTATATTTTAATAGTGAATAATACTTTACACAACTAACATATTTATATTTTAATAGTGAATAATACTTTACACAACTAACATATTTATATTTTAATAGTGAATAATACTTTACACAACTAACATATTAATATTTAATAGTGAATAATACTTTACACAACTAACATATTTATATTTTAATAGTGAATAATACTTTACACAACTAACATATTTATATTTTAAAATTTTCTGTGTTTAGGAATGCCTTCGACCCATGCGATAGTAGGATTTGTTGTACCTGGTTCAGTTATCATCTTTACTATGTACAGATACATCTACCCCTTCTCTCTACTCCTAGCTGCATCTATGTACGTATTCTCATGTACAGATACATCTACCCTTTCTCTCTTCTCCTAGCTACATCTATGTACGTATTATCATGTACAGAGACATATACCCCTTCCCTCTACTCCTTGATACATCTATGTACGTATTATTCTGTACAGATACATCTACCCCTTCCCTCTACTCCTTGATACATCTATGTACGTATTATCATGTACAGATACATCTACCCCTTCTCTCTACTCCTAGCTACATCTATGTACGTATTATCATGTACAGATACATATACCCCTTCTCTCTACTCCTAGCTACATCTATGTACGTATTATCATTTACAGATACATATATTTATTTATTTATCATTGATTATTGATAATTTCAGAGTGTGGTGTATTCTAGTCTGTAGTAGTAGAATATACTTGGGTATGCACTCTATAGGAGATATTATCGCTGGACTGGCGCTTTCCGCCACATTACTTCCACTCTTTGCACCACTTGGTAAAATTTTTTAACAAAAGTTTAATTTTTTTTTAAATATAATTTTTTTAATTATATAAAAATGTTTTGCAAAAAAGTATATGTTAAACTTGATGTTTAAATCTAGTATTTTGGAAAATTTGAGTCCGCTCAAATTACATTGTATGTAACATCTACATATTCTCTGCTAATCTATATTCTATTTAGCGGATGCTGTAGACAACTATCTTCATATCTACATATTCTCCGCTAATCTATATTCTATTTAGCGGATACTGTAGACAACTATCTTCTAACATCTACATATTCTCCGCTAATCTATATTCTATTTAGCGAATACTGTAGACAACTATCTTCTAACATCTACATATTCTCCGCTAATCTATATTCTATTTAGCGAATACTGTAGACAACTATCTTCTAACATCTAAATATTCTCCGCTAATCTATATTCTATATAGCGGATGTTGTAGACAATTATCTTCAAATCTACATATTCTCCGCTAATCTATATTCTATTTAGCGAATACTGTAGACAACTATCTTCAAATCTGCATATTCTCCGCTAATCTATATTCTATTTAGCGGATGCTGTAGACAATTATCTTCAAATCTGCATATTCTCCGCTAATCTATATTCTATTTAGCGGATGCTGTAGACAACTATCTTCAAATCTACATATTATCTGCTAATCTATATTCTATTTAGCGGATGCTGTAGACAACTATCTTCTAACATCTGCATATTCTCCGTTTGTAACAACAGGGTTGTCTATTCTCGCAATAGTTTTATACCCGGGCCGGGACAGGTCTTTTTTTCTTGTACTCTTTTAAAAATATATGATTGCATCTTGTTTTTAGCAGGAGAAATAACTGCAAATTTTTGGAATTTTGAAAAGAAAAAATTCTTTTCAAACAGAGATCCTTAAAAAGGTCAGAATGATCTATGTCTTCAATCATAGCAAGTTTGGCAAAAAAAAACCTTTTTTTTATTTTTAAAAATAACTTATTTTTTTAAGTTATTACATTAATACATTAAACATTCAAACTTTAGTATCTTCAAGTTGGAGAACAATTCCATTCATAAAAGTGCATCTTCGAAAATTAAAAAGAATTAAAAAAAAATTCAAGTTTTTAAATTTAGAAAGAGTATATGCCGGGATTTTAAACTGGAATTAATGAAAGTGTCTGTTACAGATGGACGCCAGCATGGGGGGACACTACACTTATAGTGGGCGCACATCTTGGACAACACCTAGGAAACTGGTTAAATTTTCAGGTTCGGATCCCATTCCCATGTAGCATGACAGTAGCAGTTAGACTTGAAATTCGTCTTTGAAATTTGAATTTATTTTTGACATTCAGTCCATAACCTACTTTCACAAGTATGATACTTGAAACAATAACCACAAAATTCTTCTAATCCTGGCATTTCCGAAATGGAGACTGCTTTTTTGAACTGTCGATATTAAGAATTTTGTTCAGATATTAATTTTAATAAATAAAACCAAAATTGTCTTAATCTGGACGAAATTGACGGCTAAATGCCGCAAATTATTTTTAAGATCACTAGACAACCTTTAACTCGTCTTCCTACTGTCATGTTTCGTGGGACACCCTGTAATACAGTGCTACACTTGGAAATTGTAATTTCATATTGCATGTTATATCTCTCAATAGATGGGGTTACTTGTATGTTATATCTCTCAATAGATGGGGTTACTTGTTGCTGCAAACATCCCTGCTCCCTATCCTATATTATGGCCAACCTGGGCATCTTTTGGTCTAACTATTTTCAGGTATTTGAACAAGATTTAATTGTAATTATTATCTTTATTCTTTTGGATTATGTTGTAAATTCTTGATTTTGATGATACTTCAATGAATCGACTTTTTATTTATTTACCTTTACTTTTACCTTTATTTCAAATAATTGACTTATAGCTCTAAAAATATGTAAAATATGTTATCGGAGGGTGGATTTATAGATAGATAGATAGAAGTTGTTGAACAATAGGTTTGTTTACTTTAACCTGATCTATATATACATCAGCCACACAAAATACGTAGTTTTAACTATTTAAAGCTTGGTCAACTTATTTCATTAAGTCCAAGCTATGAGGTCGGAAACTGAAGAGTGTGAGAAGTAATTGAACTATTATTCATTAGTTTAGACATCTGATCATAATATTATTGATTTTTTACACTTTAAAAATAGAATGATAATATAATATTTAACAATTGTGAATCAATCCACGAACCCTTATATTACTGTTTTTGAATTATTATTACAAGTCTATATTTAAAGTGTTGATTTGTTATCGTTGGAGTCACTAGATAAATATGTACATTGTACATCCAACTATTCAAGGGGTACACAGAAATAAATCTAGTGTGGGGGCTAAATATTCGCGAAGCGCAAAAAAAAATTTCCCCCACCAAAGAGCTCCCAGGGGGGGGCAAAGTTTTAACTGTAAATACAAAACATTTGAGTTCTTGGATACTTTAAAAGTACACATACAGTCTAATTACCTTGCAAGTACTGTACCTTATCTCTTCTTCAAACAAAACTAGCAGAAAAAAACAGCAAACTAATTTTTTTATGATCTTCACTCTTCAGTTTCAGATTTGAAAAGTGTTATTTATAGCTCTAAGTTCTAGGGGGGGGGCTACGTTGACAGCTTTTTTTAAAGAAGAATAACCCGCTAAACATTCTATCCCATCGCTTAAAAACACGGGGAGCTTGTATTTTAATTAGCTGCGGAACAGGGCTCCTCCAGAAATGGCTCCGATCGCTAAGTAGAGTGGGTGTAAAGCCGGATTAGTATTAGACATATTGGCTCTTTGTTAAATTTCCTTTTTTTTATTTTTCTTCTTTATTCTTGTAGATTCATATTTTTTGACTTAGTACCCTGGATATAGATACTGCATCAGCAAGATAGGAAGTTAACTAATCGAGCACATGGGGTTCATGGCCGCTTAGCCTTCCCTCCCTCCAATGTGTAAAGCCTTTCACAGCGCCCACATATACAGAGAGCTGTCTAGTAGGTCTGACCAGCAAGCCGGCCTAGGCACAACTTGATTAATTTACTTATATGCTACTATGGTTCTATGGCTGCAACAACAACAGCAATGTTTATATTTTTAGAGTTGTTATCGGTGGAGTTATTGGAGTAGCGACACGAGCAGTTTTTAAACCTCTTGCATTCATCATTGCTTGCTATATACTCAAGGAACCTAACCTTTTAGAAAACAAGGGGGGGGGAAAGGGGGAGGGACAAAAATAAAGAAGATTAGGGTATTTGAAAGAGGGGAATATCTTTTAGTGGTGATATGAGAGCAAATTAGGAAGTTTTTATGATGGGAGAATTTTTGTTTAGCTTAAATATTTATTTCTTGAAAAAAAAAATAGTTTGAAACGTATAGAACGTTGAAACATTGACCCAAACTGTTTGTTTTTCAAGATATTAATATTTAAGTTTGAGAATAAAGTTATCTTATAGAGGACGTGAGTCAGACTCTAATAAAACGCATAAATAACTTCCAGTATATATATTTCTTATAACTTATTACTAGAGGGTTCAGAACTAGAGTCAATATCGATATCGCACGTGTAGACTGTAGAGATGATATCAGTACTAA
>NW_019398063.1:4965-26669 GCF_000591075.1 Eurytemora carolleeae
ATTTTTACGAAATTGCGGAATTGCGGATTTGCGCAAAGCTCTTGTTGCGGAATTGCGCAAAACTTGAGTTTCGCAAAAGCGGAATAGGGCAATTTTGCGCGAAATGACTTTTGCGAATGATTGCGCAAATTGTTGTTTTTTCGCGCAAAATTGATGCGCAAAGAAAGAAAAATATTGCGTTTCGTTCCGCAAAAATTGCGCAAAAGTTTTGCGAATGGAAACCCTACACACACCTTAAATTTTTTAAGTACAAACAAATTTTGGTTAAAATTTTTTTTTCAAATATTTTCTAAATACTATGAAACGTAAAAAAAGTGAAAAAATCACTTTTTAAATTTTTTTTTGACTGCCAAATTTTCGGCAACTGCTTGTCTGACGGCTGAAATTTTTACGAAAATGGAAAGCCCTTAATGTCCTTTACAACTATTGTTCCCATGGTTTCAACCTCAGACCACTCTAAATTGTTTCTGAATAACTTTTATAAATTTGTTAAAATTGAAGCTGTTTGTGTATATTTCACAGCTTAGAAAATCTATTCCATGTGGCAGCATATATTCAGGGAGGAGGGGGGGGGAAACATTTTTGTCTTCAGAAAGGGGAACCTATGAAAGAAACAGCATATTGAGTGGGCGGGGAAATATTTTGGGCTACAAAAAGGGAGGCATGGGAAAAGACTGACCCATGTGTTGAAGAATTATGATCCATAATAAAACTGAACATAGTCTTGAACAGGATCATAATACAGACTTCTATCAGACTTGGGGGGAAGACAGCCTAAACTGGGATCAAATAACACATGTTGACGAAATATTATACATAATAAAACTGAACAGAGTTTTGAACAGGATCATAATGCAGACTTCTATCAGACTTGTGGGGAAACAGCAGAAACTGGGGTTGGGACATATAACACATGTTGAAGAAATATGATATCCTACTTAAACTGAACAGGGTCTTGTATTTAAGACCTCTCCTGACAATGGAGGGGTTCTTGAAGAAAGGGATGGGGAGAGGAATGCTCAAATTTTTTAATGGTTATTTCTCAAGTTACAAATATTTGGTGAAATTTGATATTTTTCCCAAATACATAGGGTCTGAGGAGGTCGGCCCGGCGTCTAAGACTGCATTTCAGACCCCTAGATTCTACTCGGGCAAGTTAAAACCAGGGGCGGATACAGGGGGCGGGGGGACATTCGCCCCCCCTGACAGATTCAGGGAGGCGCATAGCCCCCCCTGAATTTGGAATTTTTGTTTCTATTTTAAAATGGCTTCTCAATAGCATGCTTAAGGGAAAAAACCCTAGTGCAAAACAGGAAAAATATCTGTCTAAATAAACTATTTGTGTGAAAAAGTTAAAAATCTAGTTTTTTAGTCTTTAGTCATTTATTTCGACTCTTTTTGAGTCTTTTAAGTCAAAAAAAAAATTTCGCCAGAAGCGCGATTTTTTGTTCCTAATTATGAATTTTTTTGTTCCTAAAAAATCTTGCCCCCTCTCACTTAAATCCTGTATCCGCCCCTATAGTTAAGACTTATATACTATAGGCTAAAACACAAACTCAGTGAGTGACCAGCTTACTAAAGTAAATTGAGAGTTAGTCCATTCAACCATTAGTCCAATTGATATAGAACCAGATAATTGCTCCTCATGTTTCAGTATATTAAATGATACTTGATCAAAGTCAAGATTTAACATTGGTGTAATAAAGTACTTGTAAATATTGATACTTTGCATTCCAATGTAAATTTTATAAACATATTTGCTTCGAAAAATATTTATCTGAGTTATATAACAAAAATCTAAATAACTCTTGAGGAGTTAATCTTAAATGTCGTCTTTTATCTGACAACATATTTCTTCAACAGTAGGAATTCAACTATATATGACAGAAACACAATGTGATATTGGGCTGCAAAGATAAAGGGGTTAGAATATCAGGGTGTGTACCAAAGACTAGAATCATTTTTAATAAAAAATAGAAAATCAATTTTTTACATAAAACAACCAGTACAACACAAACTGTATGTAGTCCGTCGTACTGTCTAGTCCAGGGTACCTAGTGTAGAGTCCACCCACCACTTTTTAAGCAACGATTGCAGCCTGACAAGATCACAGTGTGTTTGATTTATAATAAAAAAACTAAAAGCTTACATCTAAATAGTCTAGATTGCTTGCAACACCATCATAATATTTTGACTTCAAGTCTCCATAGAAAGAGAAGGAAATAATTTTCTGCTTTTCTCCTAAACAATGATTTTTTATTGATAAATCCTCAAAAAAATCTTGGAGGTGGTCATGAATTATGAATTAAATCACGAAAAAACTTGAACCAAGGTTTATTTTGTTCACCTCTAGATTCAGCATGGAAACCACACAACGTTTTTGTAGATGGTATTGAGTCTAAAATAAATTATAATGAATGAATTAATTAAGTTGTGAGCCTAAAGATAGCTAAACTGTGTATCTTTTATTAAAACTTTTAATTTGTGTTCCAAAATTTGAGCCAGCTTGCACTTTAGAGATAGTTCAGAAACCTCTCTCAAATTCATAACAATTCATCCCTGTGCAATAATTTCATGAATTGTCAAGGAAGTATAGATAAACGAGAATTTTTTTCGATCAATTTCTTGAAAATAAAATTAGATGAAATTTTAGTAAAATTGATTGTATTTGTCTTAGGTAATTAAATCTTGTTTTAGAAAGAGCTAGAAATAGTTCTATTAACAAACACACAAAATGTTCGAATTAAAGGGACTGTTATTTTAATTAAAAAATGACCATGTATTCAAGGTCCAAGGTCAAGGAGGAGCAGAACAAAAAGATCTTACCGGAATTATTAGAAAATTACAACAAAATTTGCTTTTCAAAGTTTTTTTTCAGTTCAAGTTGGATAACAATTTGAGATTTTTCATGAAAATGTGCGAAATGTAAAAAAACCTTCTTTGCTGTAGGAATGTTATATTTGCCTCGAAACAAATAAGAAACTTTTCAAGTAGTAAATAAAAATGTTAAATAAAAATCCTCCCAAAGTTTAATAAAAATAATTTTAATGTTTTCTGATCCTCCAACAATGCCCAAATTCCTCAAGTTTCTATAATTATCTCACACTTTAAGCTTTCTTATTCTTCACAAATCAATACTCAACCATTTGTATAAAGAATCTATATAATACAAACTGTATTTAGGTCTATTGGTAGAAGTAAAAATAAACTGACCAATAATACAGTCAGTGAACCACTAAGCATATAAATGGAATGCAAAAATTATTATTAGATTTATCACAGTCCTATACTTTTAGACCATTGGTTTACCTACTAAATATTGCTGGCATTTACTCACACATTGTTGATTCTCCAATCCTTAAATATTTAAATTACAAAACATTATTTTAACTTTCAGATGAAAAAAAATAGAATTTTTGAGCTATTAACATCCCCTAGCCACCCATGAGTGTCCACAAATGTCTTTTGTAAAATATTCTAAAAAAAATTTAAAAAGTGGAAAATATGAAAAATATTCAAGAAAAAAAAAAAGATAGATCATGGTTTTCTTACCTAATGGTGGCAGGGGTTTAAGCATCATAATCTGAAAATTTGTATCAATTAAAAAATGTCCAACATTAAGTCCAAAATTATCTTTTACTAATCCAATGTTATACTGGTCTAGCTGTAACTTGACGATTCTATCTGATGTAAATAAGGAAAAGTGTTTATTTCTTTTTCTTTCTTATTTCTGCTGCATAAATGGCAAGTCACTTTCATTAACACCAGCATTAAAAGTTATCAAATTTTGCAATGAAAAAAACATTTTGCACAATCTTATGTTGTTGGTTGAAAATAATAATTGGAGAGATACTCAAAACTATGTCAATTGCTGTTTCACAAAACTTTTTGTCTTTGCAAAACTTCAATCTGATTCCAAAAGCTAAAAATTATTAAAATCTGCCAAATAAAAGTGGATCAAAACAAAGATTAGTGTATTCAGGAAAATGGAGACTTTAACAAATACTAAACATTGTATTTAACAATGGTCAAAGAAACAAAAAAAAACAATATTTATTTTTGAGAAGTATGAAACAAAAATTTTATTACATGAACAGTGAAATATCGTTTGCACACATGATTGATTGGACTAACGTACATTTTACTAACACACATTGGGACTAATGTTCATTAGCACTTTAGTGTGATTGAACACTTAATTTATCAGTCAAACTTTTCACTGGAAGATTTGTTGAACAAGAGGACTATATTTTTAAATTCTAGCATAATTTGACTCATTTAACTAATTAGCTCGACATTGAACAAATTTTAGTAGGAATGAACAAATGTTCAAATGTACTAAAGCTAAAAGTGTGGGTAAAAACGAAGTTAGTACAAATGAACATATTTTAGTGCAAATGAACAAAAAAAAGTTCAATGGAACTGAAGTCTAAAATTTCACCATATTTTAAGTATTCCAGATCAATTGCACTAATGATCATTTGTACTGAATATACCTGGCGGGAAAATAAAAAATCATGGCGGTAAAATAAAATTTTAGTCCAATTGAACACAGTAAAGCTTGATTAGTGTTCATTTGCAGTAATGTTCAATCATAATGCAAACCTGTTTTGATCAGCTAACTTTAGTGCAAATTTATGTTAGTTTAATCAAACATTAGTGCAAACGATATAGCATCACATGAACATAAACTTTTGTTTACTTATTAAATGCAATATTGTTCTTGAATAGTTACAAATGTTTACATTGATTGGCTTATGGAGAAAAAGAATCATGAAATTGTAAAGGCATTGAGACGCTTGCAAAAAAGTTCAAAAATGAGTCTTTTGAAAAAAAAGAAATCACAAAATATTAGATCGAAAGTATCCACATTTTACAGTACAAAAGACAAATACAGTGATATACAGAAAACTCTGAATTAGGAAGACAGCTTTAAAACAATACTTTATGTTATTACAAAGCAAATGGTTTTACTTGTTAAATTTTTAAATAAGTAAAATGGGTTTGTTTACACTGAATAATTGCAGTTTTCTGGTTATCAAGGTAGTTAACCATAAACAGCTGGGNCTCGCCTCTAGTATTCTTGTCACTAGGATAGATCTAAACATCATATTTTTGAAAAGCCCTTGAAAGATAAATCTAGAAACATGTGTCACAGTTTGATATTTATTAAAAACAAAAAAATCTTTTCATTTTTTTTAACCCCTTTTTTAAGCATTTTTTTCAACCATCACCAGCACCCAAGCTATTAAATTATTGGTCTAGTTTTTGGGCTGGCCTTTAAATATTAGGCAATAGACATGCATTTCAACCCAATATCTATTCTCTAAGGCCTTATTCTAGAGAGAGGGGGGGAGGGAGGGGGTTGGTTGGTGAACGTATAAAATCTCAAAAAAATTTCAACTACAAACTGTGCACTACAAAAGTAAAACAATTTGCTTGTAATTATTATGGCAATAGTCAATTATTATGTTAAAAAAGAATTCTAAGAACAATTTCTTTTATGACACTTTTTGATTAGAGGTCCTTTTTATTAGCTAACTGGCATTTCAATCGTTTATCTAAATGTTATATCACCGTATTAATTTAAAGCATATTGTATGCTTACTGTGAAATAACAGATTTCAGAAAAAGCATATATAAAGATCAAAAATTGCAGTGCCCATTAGCTAATGAAGAAGACCTCCAATCAAAAACTGACATAACATAATTTGTTCTTAGAAGAAAAATGAATTATCGCCGTAATTATCTCAAGCAATTTCTTGTGTATTGCGAAATAGTGTTTCCACAAAGTGGCTAAATCTTTTGCGCAAAATTTGCGTTTTTTTCGTACAATTTTTTTTTGCGAACTTTTGCGCTATTTTTACGCATGAAACGCAATGAGTTTTGCGCTATTTTTTTGCGCAATTTGCGCAAAACCGGAAATATTTTTTTTGCGAAAGTTGGGCTGAAACCAAATTTTAATTGTGTGCAATTTTTTTTGCACAATTTGCGCAAAACCGCAAGTTTTACGCAAAATGTAACTTTTTAGGCAAATTGTCAAAAATTGATATTCTAAGCTTAGAATTAAACAACTGAAGATTTATTCCATACATTAAAAAAAAATGCATAACAATTATACTACACTCAATTGGTTACTTCCAGTTACAAAAAGTTTAAATTAAGTGACCAAAATTAATAAAATAGAAATTAGAAAGTGTGAAACTTGGTAAATTTAATCCTATTGAATAATTTTAAGTGACCCTTAAAAGCTTTGCCTAATCAAGTATGAATTATATTCTAAAATTTTTAAATCACATTTCAGAAATCTTTTTAATCTCATATAAAATAATGCAAGAAAGTAACCAATGCCTGAAGAATCCACTTTTAGGAAATATGCATGTCCAAAACTAAAATTGTCGAGACCTTTACTGGACAGTCTGTTTTGGATTTTGGTACAAAACCTTCCAGCACTGGAAGAATTGAATTCTAAGAAACACACACCATCACCAACATTTTGATTTTTACAAAATTGCGCAAAACTCTAATTGCAGAATTGCGCAAAACTTGAGTTTCACAAAAACGGAATTTTGCGCAAAATGACTTATGCAAATGATTGCGCAAATTGTTTTTTTTTGTTGCAAAAAACTGATGTGCAAAGAAAGAAAAATTTTGCATTTCGTTCCACAAAAATTGCGCAAAAGTTTTGCCAATGGAAACCCTATTGCAAAACCACAGATCTCCAAAAAAGAGACATAGAGTTCAAAACTTGCAATGCCACTTAGCTAACAAAGACAACCTCCAATCAATAACTGTCATAAAAGAAATTGTTGTTAGAATTGTTTTTTTACAAAAGAATTGACTATTGCCGTAGTTCTGGGATGACAGTTTGAAATTCACTCCCCCCTACTGTACATCCTTCAGAAGGTGGGTAGTGAGGGTAGCAGCTGTGGTCAGAGAGTGTTAAGAATGCTTAAAACCATTGATTTTAAGAGAATCATTACCCATATTGTAAACAAGAAAAGGAACAAACCAACCCAAGTTTTAATTTTGAAACAAAAGAGTAAACCCATAGTAAGAGTGGAGATGGGGCCTCTCTAAAAACTGAAGGTAGTTGGGGTAGTAGGGTAGTTGCCATTCATATTCAGCTTCAAGAGTGGGGGCTGGGTCTCTCTTTAAACTGAAGGTAGTTGGGGAAGTGAGGGTAGTTGACATTCAGATTCAGCTTCAAGGGTGGGGGTTGGGTCTCTTTAAAACTGAAGGTAGTTTGGGTACTGAGGATAGTAACCATTCAGATTCAGCTTCAAGGATGGGGGTGGGGACTCTCTACAAACGAAAAGTAGTTGGGGGTAGTTACTATTCAGATTCAGCCTCAAGGGTGGTGGGTGAGGTCTCTCTAGTACCAAAGGTAGTTGGGATAGTGAGGGTATCTTCCATTCAGATTCAGTCTCATGGGTGGTGGGTTAGGTTCAGATTTAGCTTCGTCTTTGGGGATGGGGTCTCTCTGAAAACTGAAGGTAGTTGGGTTACTGAGGGTAGTTGCCATTCAGATTTATCTTCAAGGGTCAGGGTGGGATCTTTCTAAAAACCTAAGGTAGTTGGGGTAGTGAGGGTAGTTGCCATTCAGATTCAGCTTCAAGGGTGGGGGAGATGTCTGTTAAAAAACAGAAGGTAGTTGGGATAGTTGGGGTAGTAAGGTAGTTGCCATTAAGATTCAGCTTTAAGGGTGGGGGATGGAGTCTCCAAAAACAGGCATTAGTTGGAGTTGTGAGGGTAGATGCCATGTAGATTCAGCTTCAAGGGTGGGTTTGGGGTCTCTCTAAAATCTGAAGGTAGTTGGGGTAGTAATGGTAGTTGCCTCCCCTCCCCTCCCACCCTTATCCCATCCCTCCCAATTACACCTTCTGGAGGGTGAACAGTTTAAAGTTGAAAAAAAATGAAAATCAAAAAACTTACAACTAATAATCCATAGAAAAACATAGCTGCCAACAAGAACATTATTTTAGTCCTAAGAGTTGCCATCTCCTAAAAAATAATTCATATTAATAATAGAAAGTATAAAGAAAGAATGTGATCTTTCAACTTTGTATGCTGTTGTTTATATGCATTATCAAACTTTCTACAACAAAGTTTATCTAGGTTTTTTCAGTTTTATTTTAATTGTTCATTCAAAATCCATCAAAAATCTACCTTTGATGGGATAATCATGACCTATGGTTAACCATGTAGTAATTTGTAGCCAAATGCAGGAGACATACGTCTTGAATCATTGTTACTTTTTCGAGACAAACTCTACTTTCCTGTTCTTGTACGTAATTTGAAATTCAAAATAAAAATGAGGTACAGAAATAAAAATCACTGAGAACAAAAATTATCTTTCCCACGTTTCCATATTGTAGTATAGGGAGACACTACCCTTATCCTCAAGAATAGTCCCCTAAGTGGATCAATGAGGCCTAACTAACCAGAAAAATCTGAACCTCTATCACTAGTCTAGAACAACTCTAATAAACTTTGGTAGCGAGTAAAACTCAGTTCATAACTTAGATGATTAACTCCAAAAACACCTCTGACTCTAATGTGATAGACTCAAATGGAAACACTATTAGGGTCTCTACTCTCTGAGTATTTAGAATACAAGTTCTTGCTATACTGTTTATTGAAGCTAAGCACACAGGTTAAATACAGGTTACCCCTGGTACATAGTACAATGCATAATAAAGTGTATTTATTTATTATATAATAAAAATACTATACAGCTATCAAATGCATAAAATATCATTGTAAAGAAGATCACCCCTGGAACAAGTAGGAAATAAGCTGGTCTATTCAAGTATAAAATCCGTAAACAAAAATTCCCCGTGAGTCCTGTACTAAACCCAGGCATCTGACTCCACCCATATACCAGTTGCATTCAAGGTCTAGGTTGACTTCCCTTCCTGGTAAACACCCAATTCCTTACAGTAGAATAAAATAATATTTATATTTTGATTTCTCAATGCTTTAATGATTTTAAACTAAAAAAATAAAAACTAGACATTTGGTATGCTCTATTCTGACAAACTTAACCATGTCCAATTTCACAAGTGAATGATGGATGCACCTATTTGAAAATAGACATGTGAAAAACAGTTTACACTAAAAATTAACAAAATTTTCAATCCCCCCTTCTCCCCATGAGTTTGCCCTTAGAGTTGAGATAGAATAGTGTAACCACAACCCTCCACCTATAACAGAAATCTATAATAGAGATCTAGAAATATATATCCTAATAATTAAAAATTAAAATAATGAGCTGCATGTCTAAAATTAATTCAGTTTAAAAGGATATGATAGAGCTGACTATAAATTCAATTAGAGAAACATCACAGGTGTGTGTGTTGAAAAATTTGAAAAAATTAAAATAATGGTGTGTCTAAAATTGATTCAGTTTAAAAGGATATGATAGACCTGACTGCTTACTAATTTTATCAAACATATCCCCCTTTTTTCACATGTTTTGACACGCACACACACCTATGATGTTTCTCTGATTGAATCCGTAGTCAGCTCATATCCTTTCAATTATTTTATTCTTAATTTAAAGAAGAAGAAAGATTACAGAGTGTAAACTTTTTTTACTTTTTTAACTTCATTATAATTGTGAACAAATTTTGAAGAAAAAAATTGGGGGATGCATGAGGAAGGGTTTAATACTTTTTTATTATTTAACTGCAGGGCTAAACATTTTACAAAGCCCTTGAAAAATGGATATAATAATACACCTCCCTTACTCACTTGTTAAAATTTGTCAAAAATAAAAAATTGTTGGAACATTTTTCTACTCTATCTTTTATTGTTTTCAAATCCCCCTTTGCATTCAAACCCTTAAAGTTAGAGGTCTAATTTTTTTCAATGAGCAGGTCTTTCTTATTGGACTAAGGACACATATAACATTTTTAACTCTAATCACTTTAAACCCACCAATCCTTAATGTTACAATAATGTTGTTTGGAAAAATATTTTTTTTAAATTGAATTTTGACAAAACTTAACTCCATGTCCAATCTCAATATTTTCTTTCAAAAGTGTAAAGTTTCAAGATAACCTGAAGAAGAGCTAAAGGATAAACTAACTTTCATCATGAAAAAACAGACTTGAAAAGTTTGTAAATATTAAAACAGAAAAAAATGGGAAGGGGTAATGAAATATTATTTAATGCATTCAAAAAAAATTTGCAAAAAAGTAAGAAATTTTTTAGTATCACCCTCTCCCCCCCCCCCCTTCTATGAGTTCACCCTTAGAGTTGAGATAGGATTAAAACAGGCAATTCACCTTACTTAAGTGCTTTAACTTAACTGGTATGATATTGGCAGTAGATAAATAATTGCAGAATTAAAGCTGTTCTTCAAGATATCCTTGAAAGATAAGAATTATTTTCACCTGTATGGTATTAACATTATAATATTACCTGTTTTCATACAAGAATTTATTGAACTGGAAAAGGCTTGAATTTTTAATTTTTATAAGGAATTCACAAAGTTAGGTTTAAAAGATATAGGGGTTTAAATATTTAAGTTTGTGGCGAAGACATTTGCTGGAATTTAAAGTAGAAATAGTAGAAATAATTTTTCCAGTGGAATAAAAATTTGGCAGAAGAAGTTAAAACAATCTTAAACAATGTATGTATATTAGATGCACCATGGTTATTTCAAACTTGAAATGTTTCATACACTCCCTGAGATACTTTTCAAGAGCAACTTATTTAGAGCAACTTTTTTCATCTGAATGCTGATTACTAAACTTTTTTTTTAATGTGT
Organism: Eurytemora carolleeae; assembly: GCF_000591075.1. Classification (NCBI taxonomy): domain Eukaryota; kingdom Metazoa; phylum Arthropoda; class Copepoda; order Calanoida; family Temoridae; genus Eurytemora; species Eurytemora carolleeae. Next base: position 15,743 of record NW_019398063.1, read on the forward strand.
TAAGCTAAAAATAATTTGAATTTTCAGTTTAGAAATGAAAAAAAAAGTATTTTAGGGTTTTTTGTTTATTTCGTATATAATATTATTAGTTCAAACAATAATTCAAATGAACTGAAAATAGTTCAAATGAGCATTAAATAAACTCGTTTGAATTATTGTTTATTTCAACTATTCATGTGGTACCACGTGCCGTAGTTCAAACAAACAATAGTTTGAACGGGAGTAGTTCAAATGGGATAGCATCATTTATCAACTTTTATCATGATTCAGAATTTTAGAGAGTTTTGAAATTATTAAAAATAATTTGAATTCTTAGTTTAGAAATGAAAAAAAAAGTTTTTTTAGGGTTGGAGATTTAAGAACAGATAATTATGTAATATTATATTATTTTATCATTAGAACATAATGATTTTTAAACTTTCCCAAAACAATTTGAAATAATTTGATTCTAAAACTATATTTTTTTTTATATGCTGAATTCAGTAAAAAAATTATAAAAAAATTTAATTTCTGCAGGAAACTTTTCCAACTAAAGAATTTTTGGTTCTTGTGGAAATTTTGATTGTATTATCTTAAACTACCATGAAAAATTTGAGAATATTTGGTTTAAGTCTGCTGTTTTTCAAGGTGGATACTTATTTGAACTCCTTCCGTTTTGAACTATTGTTTGTTTGAACTATTGTTCGTTTGAACTATTGTTCATTTAATCTACTAACATGATGTCATATCCTTTACTTCAAATCAACACATTACTTTTTTATCATTATGGTGTTAGGGACAATTAGTTGGATAACATATACATTGAAATGTTTCAAATGAACATAAAAATAGTGCAAATTAACATAAAAATAGTTCAAGTGAACATAATAATAGTTCAAATGAACATAAAAATAGTTCACATGAACATAAAAATAGTTCAAATGAACATAAAACAATAATTTTTAATATGATTAGTGTATTTTTAACTTTAATAATTTATTTTAATTAAATTTTACAATATTTTTAAATTTCAATATGATATCAGATGGAAACATTTTGAGACTTATATATTTCTTATTTTTCATTCTTTCTTCTTGATCTTCCATTCCTTGTCCATCCTCCAATCTTTGGCTTATTTTGAAAATAAAAATAAATGATTTTTTGGATGTTTTCTGCAGCTAACCAAATTGCAGAGGCAGAACTATTTTTTGAAGCCCTGTATCTATATTCTATATATTGAGAGTGGCAAGGTTACTCTCCCCCTTGTTTGTGTTTAAATTTTGCTTTAGTCATGATACTGTGTCAGCTTCTGCATTCCTAGCAATACAATTTTTTTGATCGAGGGGAAGAGGGGTAAGGGGTGTGTTTTACACATTTTCCAGTTTTCTATCTCAAGTAGGACATAGAGGGGGGGGGGATGGGACATCTGCCATCCTGTGTATTTGTCTTTAATCGCTATCGGTGAAAAAAAATAGATAGTGTAAAGGTCAAATCCCCTTCTAATTTTTCCTGTTTAAAGTTTTCTTCTACTTTCTTGCTTATCTTGCTTTAAGCACCCATCTTGTAGTTAACTACTCTTTTCTTGAATAAGTCTTGAGTAAAATTCTCAAATAAGTTAATTTAAATAATTTTACTGAACCCAAATAGTAAAGTGAAACTTAATACTAAACAAACAATCTTTACTCAGAAAAATGGATATTCAATCCATTATAAATATTATTGAATATTTAAACATTTCAATAGTGATAAATAAACTAAGGAGAAAACCTACTGTCTCAGAATATAGTACTATAAACTTATATAAAGCAAGACTACTTTACTTAGGAGCCGGAGAACCCCCATTGCGATCCTTGTTAATCAAAGACGACATATTGCAAAGAAGCATATTTTGACCACCAAGACCGATTTTAAACTGCCTTCCATCTCTTTATCTTTTCGAACGAGAAGGAAACACATATGCACAGTTGGGTAAGAGTCCAGCCACCTACACCTTACATTTGAATGGATTTTAGGCCCCTGCATTGCTCCTGAAAACCATTATGATACTGCAGGAGAATTCTTTCAAAAGAACAACTTTGCCAGCTCGGATCAAAGAAGACTAGGAAAACTAAGTTATGAAGAGCTAGTAACCACTTTCCAAGATCTAATAAAAAGGGAACTAGAACCTCAATACTTAGAGAATCTGGAAAGATATATGATCCAGATTATAACCGGAATGAGTAGTTAAGAGTGGAGAATATACATCTATCCTGGAGTAAGAAGCTTATATCTTTGATCCTATACTTCTGATGGGTTTTCCTAATCCATCTCTATTCATAGATTATCCCGTTGTCTCAGATACATCTCTTGTCTCTAAAAAAAAAGAGCAAACTATAAATTTCAAGCTGGTAGAAACTAGAGCTATAGTTCTACATACTCTACTGTCAAGAGATTTCCCTTCCACTTTTTTTCTGTCCAATTTATTTTTTCTTCTTGCTTCTTGTTTCTTGTTTTTACACTTTAAGGCCTTTCCAAATAGTTCTTTTAACTTCGAGTTGTGGAGCAGGTAGGAGAGGGATAAGGAGGTTTGTAGGAAGAAGGGTATAGGAAATATCTCCCTGTGTTCCTTCATTTTATGCTGTTTCCCAGTTAGGGAAATTAAAGGAATTTACCCATAACTGCACCCCATATGCAAAATGGGGAGTTGTGATCCCTGAAAGCTCTCTTGAGAGGTATTTTCCATGGCAGTCCAGTCCTCACATCTGGTCAAGTAAAAAACCGGTATTGTTGTGCATGGCTTGTATTCCCACGATGGGTTAAACTAAAATTAGTGTATATTCAGGGTTAGGTTTGGTTAAACTCATTTCTGGCCTGAGCGCTGCAGCTAGCACAGTCTAGGGGGCCGAGCGCTGTGGCCACATGTCTGGGTCGAGCACTACAGCTATCACAGGCTAGGGGGCCCAGCGCTGCAGCCACATGACCAATACTAATTTGGTGAATTGATTGGTTCTATTTTTATGTCTATTTGAACTATTTTTATGTTCATTTCAACTATTTTTATGTCCATTATGAACTATTTTTTTATCCATTTGAACTAATTTTATTTCCATTTGAACTATTTGTATGTCCATTTGAACTATTATCTTCATTTGAACTTTTTTTTATGTCTATTTGAACTATTTTTATGTACATTTGAACTATTTTTTTTTCCATTTGAACTATTCTCTGTTCCTTTCAACTATTTTTTGATCATTTGAACTATTTTTTTTTGTTCATTTCAACTATTTTTTGTTCATTTGAGCTATTTTTTGTCCATTTGAACTATTTTTATGTTCATTTGAATTATTTTTTTGTTTAAAACAATTAAGACTAAATTCCTTAAAAAAATTACATACAAGAAAAAAAATCATGTAATTCTTGTTGATAGTCCTTTCAGCAACTTTTTGCAATTAGGGTATTTGCAAAGTATTGTTTCGTCAACTTTTTAAACTCTGTAATAGAGAAACTTACATTTTTGGAAAAATACCCATATTTAGCTGTAAAATGAACTTAAGGGTACTAATTTTGGTTTTGAATTCTAGTTTATTGCTGCCTAGGGCAGAGTATCTACCGGAAAGGAATTGAGTCTGTGCCACAAACTCTGATTTTCTAACACCTTTATCCATGCAACCCAAAGCTTGAAATCTGAAAAGGTTAGCATGGTCAGATTGAAAATAAATAGGGGTTGGAATTTTCAGTTTGTGTCAAAGACTCAATTCCTTTGCTGGAATTTAATTTTTTTTCGGCGGAAAAGGGTTCTAGATTTTTACTCAACTCTTAAATTATCTTTTACTATTTAACATTCCTTTTTCATACTATAAACTTTTCTTATCCTTGATCTAAACTTAATTATCCATTACTCCCAACCTATCCTTATTCTTTACTTTAAACCATTCTTCTTACTTTACCTTAAGCCTTTTTTCAGCTTTACTTTATAATTTCCTTCCAAATTCTATATTCCAAATCTTTTTCTCATCCAATACTCAAAACTTGTTTTAATCCTGTTTTCTAAACCTTACCTTATCCTTTCCTTAAAACCTTTGTTATCCTTTTCTCTCTTTCACCGTCAAATTACTATTACTAAAGCAGCAGACCTGTGTACTCTGTACTATTACTAAAGCAGCAGACCTGTGTACTCTGTACTATTACTAAAGCAGCAGACCTGTGTGCTCTGAACCTTTTTTCTATGCATTTCTTACCCTTACTTTAAACCATTAATAACTAATTCATTTATTCTAAACCCCTTCCCTTTTAGACTTACATTATCCTATACTTTAGATTTGCATTATCCTTTACTCTCACTTATTTATTTTTTATTTAAACCCCTTTATTATCCTTTACTTTGAAAATTGAATATCAAAGTTTTAACTTGCATTCAATATGCATTTTAAGATTTGAAACTAACAAAACTTATTTCCAAAGAATAACAAATACAACTAGGCTTTTCGGGTGCCCATTTTTTATTTCAACTTTTAATTGTGGCTTCATAATTTGCTTTAGAAGTGTTTACAAAACAGTGCTTTGAAAATATTCGGACATTGAAATAACCAAAATACACTGTGGTGGAGGGGGGAAGGTGTCAAATTGAATATCCCTCTCCATTTTTTTATGTGAATGAATTGAAATTATTTGAAAATTTAAGAATTTTTAAAAAGAGAAAAAAGTAGCGAACAAAGGATTTGAGTCTTTGTCACAAATTCAAATTTTCTATTCACAATATTCTGATTGCGAAAACCTTTGATATTTTGACTTAACAGAATTCATAGTTTGAAATAACTAACGTCTACAACATTGGGTTCAAAGATATGTGGATTAGATAGTTCGAGTTAGTGGCAAAGACTCAATTCCTTTTGCCAACTTCATTTTTATTTGCTGCATAGAGAAGGGTGGAGGAGTCTAACGCCGGCTTTAAAAAAATCAGAAATGTTTAGCAAGTTTTTTGATTGATTAAGCTGCTGGACTAGAATTTATAAATTTGAAAAGCTCTAGAAAAAAGGATGTAATGTGTGACATGTTAATATTTGTCATAGGTAAACCTTTTTTGAACATTTTTTCCGACATACTTTTTGATATTTTTTTAATTCTCCCTTGCACCCTCACCATTAAAGTTGAAGGTATAATTTTTTTTTGTATGAGCAGGCCTTGGAAAGTTGGACAAGGCACATGTATCACACTCCCCTATCTCAACTCTAAGAGCAAAATTATAGGAGGAGGTGGTAAACATCCTCCCCCTAGCCATAATTAACAAAAAAAGCCCAATCAGGAGTGCTAAAAAACTTGAAATGCTCCCTAACCCACAAATGTGACATTACTGTTGTCTGGAAAAATATTTTTTTGACAAACTAAACCATGTCCGATCTCAATATTTCTTTCACAAATGTAAAGTTTCAGGAGAACCTGAAGGAGAATCTGAGGAGAACCTAACTTTGATAATCAAATAACTGAAAATCAAATATGTAGCATATGTTGGGCACACCTATTTGAAAATAAACATGTGAAAAACAGACTTTAAAAGTGGTTAAATATTCAAAGGAAAAAAACAGATTAGTGTGTTGGGGAATAAAATATTTTGGCAATGACTTCAAAAACAATTTTGTACAAAAAACAGTAAGACAATTTTTACATCCCCCTCCCCCATGATTTTGCCTTTGTAGTAGAGATAAGATAGTGTGAGATATTTTACTAGTCAAACTTTTCAATAAAAAATGTTTCGAATTATTAAATTAATTATTTTATAAAAAACGGGTATTTCACCTTACTGTAGTGAGTGTACTATATCTGTGCTGTAACTGTTGTGTTAATATTTGCAAAAGAAAATATAACTGAGGAACTAAAGCTGTTCTTCAAGATATACTTGATAGATAAAGCTTTTTTCACCTGTATGGTATTAACATTATAATATAACTCGTCTTTATACAACAATTTACTGAAGTGGAAAAGGCTTGGATTTTTATTTTTTAGAAGGATTTCTCAGTTTTTAGATATTGAATATTTGTCTAGAAATGAAGCTTTACTATATCTTATATAATCAGAAAGTGTCTAACTTTTAGAGTGGTGTAAATCTAAATGTTTTAGGTTAAAATATCTAACTATAATGATCTATCCTTGAAAACCTCTCTGAAACTATTCCCTAAGATTGTCTTGTAAACAACAATAGCCACGCAAAGTCTAAGCAGTGCATGGAGTGTAAAAACTTCTAATTTACGCTCATATCTTTAGGATAAGTTTCTATATATTTGGTTTGCAGTACTTTAACACTCTTTTGTTCAACACTCTCAAAGATGGAAACTCTCTGATTATAGACTTCATAAGTGGAACTACATAAAAAGACTTACTTTTATTTGTTAGAGTATATTTCACAAAGGTAGAGAATAGAGTGAAAATATAAAAAGTTAACAAAGCTTTTATACTAGAATAGTCACAAGGGATTGCCCTTGTGACTATGCTAAGAAAGTGATTTAAACATTTAGAGATCAGGATGTAAAAGTTTGAAGGTTTTTAAACATTTATGAGAGGAACATACATTTTAGTTTATCAATATGTGACATTTTAAAAATGTCACATGATCTGAAAAGAAGATTCTTTAATTTTTTATCTATAACTCACTATTGTTTCTGGTGCCCATTAGGGTTTACATCCAATTAGCCCTGGAGCAGATATTTCAGCCAATTGAGCTAGTGTGTTATCCATTGATCTCTGACGCAAGAGTAGAGCTCGCTTATTATCTATGTATCTTTGATGTATCTATCTATCTTTCTTGATAAAGATGCAATAAAGGAATTGTGAGGCCCTTATACTGATGAAGTCGCCTTTATATCAGATTTATTTAGTGACCACAAACACCAAGGAATCAATATTTGCTGGACATTATGTATGTTTAGAATTTTATAAATAATTTTAGATCCCTATGTTGATTTTTCAAGGTTTTTTTGGCATGGAAGAGTTTTGTTACAGGGTTAGTGTAAAAAAAACAAAACTACTTGTTTCTTGTTTTCTTGTTTATGATATTTAAGGTCATGGGTCGAAATTGTGGCCTCTAGTAAACCCACAAAATACACCGTAGACCCAATGTGCATTCCTTCCCTAGTTTGAGCATTCAATATATTACAAATCATTTGTGGTGAAACCTTATTAAACTGAAAATATAGGCTAAATGTTTATTTATTATTTATTTGCAAATTTTATGTAAAACAGTAAAATATAAATTGGCAAAATCCAAAGATAAACATTAGATATCTAATTGATTCTACAGAATGTACAGCGTTTTGATTGAAGCTGTGGTCCAATCAGACGCAAGTGTTGAATATTTTTCCGCCAATAGGATGACAGGAAATTTTGGCAGTTTCTAAGGGGGGGGGAGGGGGTCGTCAGACCAATTACATTCACATATGAGCAATATTAAGCCAATCACCTGTCGTCATATCATTTGATTCCATGAAATAAAGTTTTTATTCGTCATTCTCATGGATTTCTTTTGAGTAACATTGGGTTCTGATAATTGTGTCAGGTATTTATTTAGAATTTATTACTTATTCAACTATCATTATTCATGGTTTTATTTTTATTAAAATTTTGCAATCAGATGTACATTAGATATAGAAGTAAGTACACATATTATTTGATTCAGTATTTAATTAGTAATTTAATAAGATACAGGGTGTTTCATATCTTATTGAATCACATAATAATTGATCTTTACTTTGATTTGATTTTATATATATTAAACAAAATAAAATATTTAGCATTCTGATATTTTATTTTAAGGATACCTTTATTTTATTATAATTATAAAGATTTATTCACACACAAAGATATAAATACATATATAAATGGTGTAGTTAAAATTTGTTTAAATAAACTTTTTTTGAAAATAACATTGATGGCTAGTTTAATATTTGTCTTATTTTGTTTTCCATAATTGATCTTTACATACTTAAAAGAACAAAAATAACAAAATTGTTCAATGTATTTTATCAATAATATTCAATACAGTCGTTTAATGTGTTTTAATTGATATATTGACAAATTAATTGTACTATTTCTCAGTTTGGGGAGTTAAGAATCTGTTCCAGTCATTCATTGTGAGATCTTCTTGACATCTTTCTGAATGATTTCAACTTTAACACCATTAGAAGATGAAGAGTATCCCATCTCTATCTCGGTGGAGGTGATTTCCTGTTGGTCCTTCACGCCCTCTTCCATCATATCCATGGTCAGCCTGGTAGTTGTCCCTGACGCAACCATGGTATGGATTCCTTCTGTGACCTGAACAGGGGGATCTCAACATGTATGTACCCTTTTTCTCTGTTAACCTGCTTTTCTACAGGTAAAGATTGTTTCGTTTGAATCATTGTATTTGAGATAATCTCATTCTTTATTAAAACATTTGGTTTAACATATTCCTAAGGTACCTTAGACTTATTTAAGGAGGTTGGGTTTCTTCTCTGATGTTGTCATTTTTATTTCATTTGTTTAATGAATTTCGGAACAAATGAGACATTAAACTACTTCCATTGTCAGTGCATCTAGTATTGTTTTAGCTTCAAGGTCTGGCAATTGGAAGGCAATAAAATATTTGGAAAATCTGTCTATTATTGTAAGAATGTGTTTACATATTAAATCCTGGTATTTACATGGAGTTAACGGACCCACAGTGTCTAGGTATACACGTTGCATAGGGTAGCTTAACAACTTGTGATGTTGAATTCTTTATTATTTGGGATAGCATTACTTTTTTGTAAATATGAGACACAATTACTAATCATGAGAGAGACCATTTCATTCATATTTGGAAAAAATACTCTTTATCTTATTTTTACCAAGGTTTCTGAGAGTCTTTTGTGACCTCTATGTGCAAATTTTATAAGATCTTTCTCTAAAGATCTTGGGACGCATATACGGGGTATCCTAACTTCTCTTTCATTTATTGGTTTATTTATATATAACAATAGTAAAGGGAACCATTTAAGATATAATTTTGTTACAGGGGGCAAATTCTTTGTTTCTTATAAATCTGGCATTTTCCCTTTCTTGACATATTATAATGTTAAATATAAAGGATAATCTTTCTTATTTTCCATCATCCATGATCCAAACATTGTCTACAGGTTGATTAATTGATTGTTAATTGATTAGTTTTGATTGATAGTTTTATTATCTATATGAAACATGTCATCCATACTTTATCTTGATCATTTTGTGGCATAAGTCCTAGATAAAGCATCTGCCGTTTTATTAGTTTTCCTTGTTCTGTGTATTCTATCAAAATCAAAGGAAGACGACTAATCTGTCCTGATTAAGAATATGTTCAAACTTCCGAACAGAAAAATCAGTGTCTAAAATAAAAGGCTCAAGGGGTTTATAATAAGCCCAGATTGGCTTTACCCAAAACTCTTTTAAATCATTAATCCTTTTTTCTTACAGGGAACAGCTGCCCTAGGAGATACAGAGGGTTTGATTATTCAGGCGGAAAGCCACTCCTTGAGCTGCTGGTCAAGATCTTGTTCCTGAAATAGATTTAAAGGACAACATTTAGATCTTCTTTAATAAATTTCCTCTGCTTTTGTATTTCAGCTTCGGATAATTCTGACTCTTGTTTATGGTTTAAGAGCATCAATAATTTTTTCTATTCTAACTTTCAAAGGAATTTTCGCATCTTTATCCCCCAAGTTCAGGCAAGGAATTAAAATTATCTCTTTGCGACATTTATTTAACCCATTTAAAAGCAGTAATTATTGGAGTTTAGAAAATTAGAGTTTTCTTTGGATTGAAAATACCCTTATTTCTGTGTCCACTTTCAAGTTAACTGCTAAAAATGACAAAGAGTTCTTTTTAATTATTACTTTCTTTGCGGTTAATGATGTAAATACAATTGTTTCAATTATTTATCTTGAGCCATGATTTGTATAAATCTGTCACCTCTTCTCAGATCTTCTTGAGCTTAAATAAATGCCAAGACCATGTAAACATTTCTCCCCCAAAAAACTTAAGTTCCACAAAAAAGAAAATTGACATGGATGGATTATCGAAATATCAGTGAATATTTCAGAATATTCCCATATTCGATAATGCACAGGAATTCTCCATATAATTAAAACAGCAATAAGATTATATATTGTTTCCAATTTAGAAGATTTCTACAATACCTTAATAAATATTTATGATCGGGATTACACAAAGCGTGAGGCTTTCAGTGCAATAGGGAATAATAAAAAATCATATAATAACTTTAAAAACTTTACAGAAGAAATATTAAAATTACTAGCATTAAGTCAGAAGGACATTAAAGAACAAGCAAAGATATTTATTCACGCTTGTGAAAAAGTGATTCCACCTATAATACAGGAAAAACTTAATGATTATGTTGATTCTTATGAATCGGTGAACAAAGGAAAACACCCCCAGCTAACATTCGATCTCCACCGTGATTTGGTCTCCGCTATGTCGTATGTGCGATAGCGGAGAGGTTTCTATACCTCCATAGTATGTACTCCATGTCCCCTCCATAGTAAGTGCTATGGCAAAGAAATTACTACACCGCCATAGTATATACTCCAGATTTCCGCTATATCTCCTCTTTCGTAAGTTAGATGGCGAAGTAACTATGTACCACCATAGTATATACTCCATATATATCTCCGCTGTAGAAACTCTGTCAAAGGTGCAAGGGCGGAGTAATTACGTTCTCCATAGTATATACTCCATATTTCTGATATATCTCCTCTATCGTAGGTGCTATGGCAAAGTAATTACGTACCACCATAGTATATACTCCATATATCTCTGCCGTAGATACTCTGTCGAAAGTACGAGGGCGGAGTTATTACGTACCTCCATAGTATATACTCCATATTTCTTAAATATCTCCTCTGTCGTAGGTGCGAGGGCAGAGCAATTATGCACCTCCATAGTATATACTCCATATATCCCC
>NW_019398064.1:0-14249 GCF_000591075.1 Eurytemora carolleeae
TATCTGCCTACTATACTGCATTAAACCAAGTACAAATGTACTGTATATGAGGAGTTTTTATGATTTAATTCTTCCATTTTTACTAAAAAGTGGGGGGACACGCCCCCCCCCCCGACAAGTTGTGATGATACTGTCCAGATATATTATCTGAAATGGTCTAATTTGATCATACAAAAAAATTTAACATCCTACCTTGGTTAGAAGTACTTGCGCCAAAAATGTTGAAAAATATCGATTGATTGATTATTTTTGTTTTTGAGTAGTTCAAGAAACCATTTGGCGCCCACCTTTCCAGTCAAGATAGGGTTTTAATTTCTTGTGTGTGTATTCTAGACATGTTTATCTCTATAATAACTCATATGCATGTTGATATCCAAATTAGGGATGGGCATATTACAAGTTTTGTGAAAAAAAAAGAAAAAAGGTGAAATTTTAATCAATTGGCGCACCCTGAAAAAAAAAAATTAAGAATTTTTTAAAAACTATTTTTGAAAATTTTGCAAAATTTTGCAACTTTCTGGCGACCTTGCATCTCTGTACCAAAAGTGACCCTAAAAATGAACACCCATAATGCATTTAAATAACAAAAAATTCAAACATATTTTTTAACGAAATCATAGTGCATACATTCTTGCTAGGATTTTTGATCCTCCCCCTCACCCCACCACCATCTTTCTTTTATTAATTGATTGTAACCAATTTACCTCAAAGTCGGTCACAATTAAGCCTGGATGAATTGGCAAGTTTCTAAGGTTGGCATGATGAGTGATATCACGAAAAATAGCTTCGTATTTCGCTGAAGTAATTTATAAATTAACTTGTAACAAAAAAACCAAAGGTAAAGATTCAAAACATGTTGAAACATTCACACATTTTTAGGTACATATCATAAATTATAAAAAAAAACATTTATAATTCTTATTCAAGCATTAATAGATTAGAAAGTTTTAAATTTGTTTAACAATTGTTTCATTGTTTCAATAATTATAACCCGATCCCATTTACGGTTTGTTCATTGTTAAAGGTTAAAGCTTAATTACAGAAAAGTTGTTACTCTAATTTCATTTATTAAATTAATAGAATGAATATTTGCATGTTTTACAATTGACATATTTGTCACAAATGTAATCAGGGGGGAGGGCTTCCCCCCCTCCCCCTGGACTAGTGAAGTCTATTGACTTCAGGGGGTTCTCAGATCCAAAGGGGTGCTGAGGCCCCCCCAATATTGGTTCATTAAATTATTAAGTTATTAAATACCCTGGGTTTTGCCCGCCACCAGAATGAAGGCAGCTGGAATATTGAAGCCCTAAACATAACTAGTTTTACATATAGAATAGTTGAGGGGTTTTGGATCCACTGCCCCTACGTTTTGTTTACAATTTCATGTGACAACAATTATGTCATACACGAACCGGACCTTGAATGGTTTTAAGAATAACTCTAAAAAAATGAGACTTCAGAGATGAGTATACACCATTTATATTGCATTAATTCTTGTAATATTCGGTGTCTACATACATTTGTTTACTTGTTCATTTCTTGGCCAAATGACATAAAAATGAGTAACAATTAAAGTTGCCAGCCTTGGCAATTTTTTTTTAATTTTCATATTTTTTGTAGTATCCTCTTTGTGGATAACTCCCTCGGCCACCTAACCAATTCAGAAGGTTTGGGGGCTTGGACCAATTTAGAACCTTTTCTTAATTAAAGTATTAAATTATTTCTTAAAAAGAAATCATAGAAAAACGTTGTCAAATTGTCAAATCTTGGAAAAGCCTATCTAATATGAGAGGTTTCAATAACAAAATTAAATATTATTACCTGAAATTTTCCCATCAATATATACAACTGCGCAATCCCAAGAACACGTGGACGTGATCTAAGAAATAATATAGATTTTTACATATTATATATTATCATCATAGACCTTTACATCGTTTTATAGGAGTCCTATATAATTTCTCTACAATAATGCAGTCTCAGTTCAACCAAAATACAATGCCGGTCACTCCCTTTCAACGTTGTACATCATGGAGTATGAGGTAGGATAAAATATAATGCAATAGAAAACAAAATCATGTCTGTCAAACATTTATCAGAGATTGTTTAAGGTTGTCTTGTCTTGTCTTTATCCTAAATATATTAGTTATTTACGACATGGAGATTAAAACTTTTGTATTGTGCATTCATAAGTCGGAATTTATTTAATCTTGAAGATGCAATGCATAAATGTTATGTCTGTCTAAATCCTGTGAGATACATTATTGGACCAAGCTCCTACTTAATCTGAAAGCTATCACTGCAGAAATACAATATACAAGGACATATCCTTATGAACAACATTTTGTATATTTGTTTTTATTAATCGGTCAATCAAGATCTGTTAAAAGAAAATTACACTTTAAATCCAATTTATAATGGTTTTAACATTTGCACATATACCTATAAACTAGCCAATAATTATATTTGTGGTCATTTGTAAGTTGTGTAATTACTTATAATGAATAATTTCTCTCGTCAAGATTGAGCTTACCAAAAAAACAACAAATTTAAAAATTGTCAAAGCAAACACCCTCTCCTGCATGTTAAGGCTTGCTAATCACTTTATATATGCTTCCGAAATTAAAAAAAATTTAAATATACATACTACGAGGCACTCAATCACCATGACCCTTATACAAAACTTTTTCATTTAAATAAAAAACTTACTTGAAAGTACCATCCATGAAGAGTTCATTAGTATTGGAGAGAACATTGAAACCATTTCGGCTCACGAATATTATGTACTGTTCCTGGACCTGCAAACATTTATTTCAGTTTGATGTTTTTCTGGTAAATCTCTTTTAAAAGGCCTAAAAACTACAAACTAAATACTTAAGAATAAAGATTTCGAAATCTACTTTAAAGAGTGTTAAAATGAGCAATTTATTTTTTTTCACAAGGTTTATAAATGCATTTCAGAGGGTTAGGTAAAAAAATTAAAAAGATTTGACCTTTATGATTGTAATTTGCAAATTGTTGAAAAAGAATATTAGTTAATTTTGACGAAAAATTGTTTAATAAATAAAAAATATGGTTTCGCCATGCCTGACATTTTTTTATAATGTTAACTAATAAGTTTTCGGTTAATTCAATGGGTTATGCATGTATACTTATCATCCATACTGATAACTCATTATGCACTTACATTCGTTGTCAGGTGGAATCGGCTTCCACTGGAAGTGTGGCCCCAACTTCCAGGTAATTGAACAATGTCCAACCAGGATGCGGGAGAGCGTGGATAGAATTTCCTGCGGTGTTTAAACAGCCCGGACCTTTAAATATTACAATTTACAAGTGTATCCTCAAAAGCTTGATCTGTTTGAACTGCATTAGATTTGAAGTTTCAAGGATTAAACAGTTGAATATTTAAATAATTACTTAATTGTACTTTTCATATCAGTAATTATTTCATAAGCTGTCATTTAAAATCATCATTTCCATTGCTAATATTCTATTAACAGTTAATTGTAGTAATGCTAATATTCGGTAAAATTCAAACTAAATTGATCTTGCATTGGCATCATAAATTAACTTCATGCTGAAAAGGGCTCTTAAGGAAATATCTACCTGGCATCACTGTATCTTATGTTCACCGGATTTTGTCCGGGGCGAGCGCACAGCTCATTCCAAATTGACCTTCAAAATAAGAAATCATGTTAAAAATATCTTTAGTAGCAAAAGGAATGCTTTCAAGACACTGGACATTTTAAAAACAAGCCCAAATATTATTCAACAAATTGTCAAACAGGTCATTTCTGGTAATACAAAAGGAATACAAAAACTAAGGAATCAAAATCTTCCATAAAATCGGTAACAATTTTACATTTTCTTTTTTTTCTCACAATTCACTTCATTCTCGCCTACCTTAATTCCAAAAAGATCAGATAACCTTCTTGTTCAAAACTTGCTTTAATTAATTTACAGAACAACAAATAATTTATACAAGTCAAGGTACTAATGCAAGGAACGTTATTCAGAGGTGTATGCATTTTTTTAACTGCAGTGTACAGTCTTTAATCAGACAAGTAAAGACAAGATTTATGTAACAACCTACATGGAATCCATTTTCACAAAAATAATCGATGAAGAATTCTGGTCATAGAAAACTATTTTGTTCATTTTCAAAATTATCACAATTTAAGGCTTTTCACCTCCTCAGATATCAAACGAACACTACTCCAGCTATTCTTGTTTACAAATTTCGCCCAGAGCGAAATGGTTTAATTTGTACGCAGAGTATACGCGACCGCAATTAAACTTGAACTGATACAAGTGAACAAAAGCATTTTAAATTTAATTCAACTTTGTATTTGAAAAAATAAACCAGTTTTTAACAAACAAATAAGGGATTTATCTCCTTTAATTAATCAATCAATCAATCAATCAATCAATCAATCAAAGTTTCAGGGACTTCCTACGTTTAAGATCGTTTTCATTGGACTACATAAATTAAGGACTATTCAGAGTTCATACATGCTACTCACTGAGCATTAATAAATGGTTTATAATTGTGCAATATATTGTAACATGTACTTGCTAATTGACCAATACATTGAAAATGTGAATTATTTTCTTTATCCCGGGCTTCCATTGCTTTCAATCTGCCTTACCTGTGTCCTAATTTAATGAATTTCAGCCACGGCTTAAATCTACCAAAATTGAACGCCTGCTTAAATATTGAAACATTGAATACAATTTAGAGTGAAACCAACCATATTTTACCAGCGGCTTAAATTTTAGTCGTGGCTCAAATTCTTTCCAAAGTCTCTGGAATGGTATTACAATATTTTAACACTCCCCCCCCCCCCCCGAAATCGGTTAGATTACATGCAGTGACAGTAAAAATGTATTATAAAAACATGCTGGTGTTGTAATTACTTTCATGTAATAATGAAGTATATTAAGGCGGTTTCCATTTATTCAAAAATATTCAAAAATATTCAAACTATATCAAGAAATAACGAAAAAAATACCTTATTTTCCTTGAAGGGTCTTCTCTGATTTTCTCTTTTATCTCTCCAATAAAGACACAGTTGATCAAGGCCTGATGATCAGGTGGATGGTTGTGAGGGTGTCCATACTAAAAACAAATATTCATTATTATTGGGTAATGGGTATACATTTTTAAACAAATGGAGCTTTTATGAGGACCAAAGGAATAATTTTACTCCACCTTAAGGTTTCTATCCTTGTTTTAAATCTTATCTGTTTTCAGTAAAGGGGAAACGAAAGCTAGGAACCCAGGGAATACAGTAGCAGCAACAAATCCAGTGTTTAACCATCTTATGACCTCTAACGAAATTTTATTTTATTACAGGAATTTCGAACCCTAATTAGGCGTGCACCCAAAAAATTGGAAGATTTGAACCAAAAATGAAGGCAGGCCCCCCCCCCCCTACATCAAATGTGCCAACTCCACCATCACCTTTTTGTTTAACCAAAACTAAGTAACAACAATTTTTGATCAATTTAAAAAATTTTTCCAACACCTTTACAAAATTACAGGGTCGAAGTTTTGGTTATAGGGAGGGGCAAATAAGGGTACAGGGGGTGAAGAATATTCATAGGGGGTGAAGGGGTACTGGGGTCAAAAATTTCAGGGGGCCAAGATTACCTCCATAAATCTTTATCACGTTTATTTATCATAAATGTTCTTTTACTTGAGCTAAAAATAATTCATGTCACTTAATTTGAAATTTAGAATAAGTATTTTTCAAAAGCAACCATCAAAACATTTTGTGAGCTAAGAAATAATAAATAATTATAAGATCTCCATAGAAACCTGACATGAAACCCCCACACATGCGGCCTGGAATATATCAGGACTATCGCCGAAATTGAATGCTCGTGATCAAACTATACATTCCAGGTTGCTGGCAGCCAGAAGGCCAGCTGTGCCCCTGGAATGAGGCCAGAATGTCTACCTGTAATTTAAAGTGTAGACACTACACTGCATGAAATGGACCATCAGCTTTAAAGTAAAACACCTAAACTTTTTCTTTGGAATATGTTTTAATTCCATTTAAAAAAAATCTCACCCCGATAAACTCGGCATCCGTAAGGTTCTCAACATCTCTTGTTTTTACTGTTCCCGGGCACTAAATAAAAAAATGAAACTGCTGTATCCATGAAAGGGAGTGTTTACCGAAAAAATAAAGGGGGTATAGGCTTAATGCGATAAAAAAGCGGTTTTGATCGGTACTAATCTTACTTCTAGCTGTTGCGTCATAAGGAGAAAAACGACTAATACCGAAGAACGTAGTGTTCATACAAATTTAGAAAGATGCAACATTAAACTCGGATCGTAAACAAATCAATTTAATCACAAACAAATCATTCAGCTATTACAATCACTAGTCATGATTATTTTTAGACGCATTCATAAATAGTTGATATTTCATAATAATTTTTTATTTCTCATGATCGGATAGTTACTTTTGAAAAAATTTATCCCTGTTTCGAGGATTTTTGATAATGAAGACGACATTTTCATATTTTCCAGGAACGTTTGAAAATACAAGGCCAGCGAAAATAATTTTCAAAAAAAATCAAAAATACTATAAAATATTAACTATATACGAATGCGTCAAAAAATAATATAAATTAATAAGCCTATACCCCCTTCATTTTTCGCCAACACTCCCTTTAAGTATAACATTCTGAATGGTAAAAACCAAAAGTAAACTCTATTTATACTTATTATTTATATCTCATGTTGAATACAGATATAGAAACAAAATTTATCGGGAATACATCAAAACTTTTTAAGGCGTTTTCACAGTATTCTTTTCATTGGTTTTCAGCAATTTCTCCGTCAATCTCCAGTTTTCTTTGAAACATATAAATTCTCACTTAGCTGATTGGTTCGGACGTTTTTTTAACTGTTTCCAGTAGTCCAAAAAATAAAAAATAATGTTTTCTCATTGAATTCACGTTATTTTTTTTATTCAGTTGCATAGTTTTAATACGTCTCTGATTTGAAGTCAAATATTTAAAGGGTACAGTTGTGAATCTATATTCCAAATATTTTAATAATATGTATGATACATATTAGATTAATGTACAAAATTGATAGGAGGGGTGGGGGCAGGGAGTCTAGATATGGTCTAAATATCCTATACTAGGAAATAACCAAGTTTTGTGCCTCCCGACAATAAAATAAAATGATTTTGTTTAATTGTTACTCAGCTATGAAGGTTTAAACGGTGGCATTCTTTAAATAAAAAGTCACTCTACATATCTACATCAGTACAACGCCTTTAAGCATTTATTAGCTTCATAAATAGGAAATTTATCTAAAAATAAGATTTGAAAGATTTATGAACACTTTATGCAAAAGGTAGAAACGCATAAAAAAATATCATTTCACAGGCTTCCGGTTTATTTCGTCTGTTTCCGTCTTGAAGCGTTAACAAAGCACGATACGGAAAAACGCAAGTTATATTTACCAGGAAATGAAGTATGATATGATCGAATTAAAGAACACCCGTAAAGTGTTAGTGATAAAAGAACTCACATGAACTCGGATGTGCTCAGTACACCTCCAGTACGCAACTCCATTGTTGGAATTATTCACAGTGTACAGGTATCTAAAACAAAAAACTTGTTACCATTTCAGTTTCTTCTAACCAAAGACAGGCTTGGGGGGCCTCTTAGGGCCCCCCCCCCCCCTCATTTAGACATTATCATGGTGAAACTTTGTGACTGTTAGTAATAGAAACTTTGAGGATTAGAAAACAGAAAAACGTTGTTTTTTGTGAATATTTTTGTCTACAGGGCGGAAAAAATTCACTATTTGAACAAAGGCCTAAATTTTTTGTGAGTAAAGCTATAGAAGTGAAAACAATACTTTTCATAAGTTATTGAAAAATAATGTAGAAACATGTGTTACACTTTGATTTTTTCTTTTAAACAAAATAATTTTTTTTATTTCTCAAAACCTTTTTAAGGCATTTTGTTTCAAACCGCTAAAGTTATTATTCACAAATTTTTCAGGGATCTGGCATTGAACAATTTGGCTATGCATATTCAATCCTATACCTATTCTGTAAGGCCCTTTCCAAGGGGGGCGCACCCACAGTTATAAATCGATTGAACCCCTCAGCCTTTATAGGGCTAAAGGCCATTAGGGTACTTAATCTCAAAATTAAAAACATTCATTAAAGATTGGACAAAAAATAATGTTTTTAAAGGACTGATCACATTTACTTCATTACTCAAAATTACTTTGGAAAAAAATAAACCATTTTACAGTTGCAGGAAATCATATACGCAAACAGTTAAAATTCAGTACAATCGTTAATGACTCTCATTTTTTTTGGGATATCCATGTACAATAACTTAAATAATTATATAGTATAACACGCAACATAATTAATAACAGAATTCCAAGGGTTATATAATTGCTCACCCATCCTTTGCTAGTTGTCTTCCCCTCCCTCCTCGTACTATAAACATCTCTAGAACCAGGAAATCCTGAGAATAAATAGGTCATATATATGTATTTTGCATATTCATAGGTTTCTAATATGTAAAAATATACATTTATAACGGACATATGTATTTTTAACAGTTATATAATACTTCATTTAAAATTCGTACAAATATATGTTCAAAATAACATAATAATTAATGATATAATTTGATATACATAAAAATATGTATGTAACAAATCATAATTTAAACATTTTTTTAGAATCTCGTATTAGTATTTTTGCGTTTCTTTTCTAGATTAAATAAAATGATGAGGTCGGGGACTCGGGGCATTCACATGAATTACGCAATATACATAAATATCAATTATTCATTATCAATATCAAAATTCATTTATTAATATTCATCATCTCATTGCGATAATTACAAAGGCAAGCCAGGCCAGAGCGCTGCAGCCACTATGGCTTGGAGCGTTCAACTTTGTTTAGCCTTCTACAGTTCCAACTGTTAAACATGAAAACACTCCAAATTAGCTGTTAATTTTTAAAGTAAGAACGGAAGTTTTGTTAACGCCGAAAAAGAAATCGTCAACAAACTAGATGTCGACTGTACCTGCAGCGGTGATCTGTGTAAACATAATCTCCCAAACCACCTTCCTAATCCTCCCCCGCCCGAGTGTGATGTTAGAAACTTGTTACCAGGTGATTTGTGAAAACATACAAAGTGATAAAACATTAAACTTACTTTCCTCACAAGATCACCTCCCCATTCCCCCAACTCCCCCCCCCTCATACCTTCCACCAAGCCTCACTATCATTTTTTAAATAAATGATGTTTTTTTTTTTAATTTTATAAAATTGAATTCTAAATGCAGCGCCCTAGCGGCGACATGTCAACTAAACCATGTTTACATTATCAAGTGGACAAAATCTACGAGAATATTTAAGGAGCCAGCCTAATGGCTCATAGAAATAAACGTAAATCAATCAATCAATCAAATCTACGAGATTGTATCATCATTTCCATTTGTAAACTTAAAACAAAAGTCAATAGTCAAAATTTTATAGGAGGGGCTAGGGGTTAAAAAATAACCTTCAACGAAATTGCAAGGTATAACCTCCACAATTCTTTTTGCTGACCAGTGTTGCAAATTTCGATTTAAAACACATTTATAATTCCAGTTTTTTTCGAGACCCNAACAAAAATGGAAAATTGGGGTACGTTGAAGGGGAAAAAGTGAAGTGATAGGGGGAACAGAAAGCAAAAGAGCGCCAAGACCAGTACAAGCTAACGGGCCAGAAGTGCCAAAATGTATCCATGTATTACATTATTACATTATTTAACTATTTCTCAACATAATTATAAATTATCTAGTATTGTTAAAAACTGTACAGAGGTAAAACCAATTTCTGTGCCAAGCGCTGCAGGTAAGACAGGCTAGGGGGCCCAGCGCCTCAGCTGGGATAGGCTATGAGGCCGAAGCGCTAGGCTCAGAAAGTGTCTTAACTTAACCTAACCCGTGGCCGCAGAGCTCGGCCCAGAAAGTGTCTTAACCTAACCTAACCATAAAATTAAAGGTCATGTACAAAATTTATAGAAGGGGGGGGGGGCCGGGGTCCAAAAATAATTCTCTAGAACAGACCCAATAATACAGTACGGAAAAATCATAGAAGGGGCAGAGGAAATTCGGTATATTCGTAGAGAACGATTTTTCGACTTCCCCCCCAGCCCCCCCCCCTCCTATTAATTTTGTACATGACCATTTATTTATCAGCAAATTTATTATTATTTATTTTTTTGTTATTTAGGGTTAGGTTAGGTTAAGATACTTTCTGGGCCGAACGCTGCGGCTAGGATGGGCTAGGGGGCCGAGCGCTGCAGCCACGGGTTAGGTTAGTTAAGACACTTTCTGGACCGAGCGCTGCGGCTAGGATGGGCTAGGGGGCCGAGCGCTGCGGCCACGGGTTAGGTTAAGTTAAGAAACTTCCTGTCACACCCATGTACAAAATTGATAGGAGGGGGGGCCTGGGGGGGGGCCAAAAATCGTATACTATGAAATTACCAAAAATCGTTCATTAGGACTGACCCGAAAATTATAAAAAAATTGTACTTACACAATTGTCAAAACCAGACCCGGCCAAGCTAATATTGCTGAGTCTGAAATAAATATTTAACGGAATTTTATAAAACATTGTACTGTGATTCAGATATTAATATAATATGCACAATCGATGAACTTTTCTCGCGAAATTTAAAACACATGCACTTTGGGCACGGTTTAATGCCTTATGCCGCGTTAACTATTAATAACCAACCACTGCGCGCCTGAGAGAGAGGGATGGCATTTCTGCCATGATTTCGGCTATTGCCGCAATCTACTTATTTTTCTTCCGTGATTGATTGAATTTAATTCGTTCATTTAGACTTTAACGTACTTTTAAACTAATGTTCAAAATAACTATTATATAGTCCATATGATAATATTCATTAGGAAAAATCCCAGCCATGTGTAGAATTATTTTTTATTAATCCCGTCTAAGATTGGAATTCATGGGCGTCCGAGAGCATTTGTGGGTGTCGTATCGTTTGCACTACTGATTGATTGGACTAACGTACATTCGCACTAACGTTCATTTGGACTAACGTTTAGTGCAACTGAACAACTATAATTGTTCAATCAAACTAAAAACCACATGGCATGGTTTTTTTAGCATGTGGAGAACTATTTTTTAAAATTCTAGCATAATTCGGTTCATTTAATTAATTAGTTCCAATTGTAGTGGGAATAAACAAAAAATGTTTGATCGAACTAAAGCTAAAAGTTCCCGTAAAATCGATGTTAGTACTATATAATGCACATATTTAGTGCAAATGAACAAAAAATGTTCAATTGAACTAACATATAAAATTTTACCAGTTGCCCATAAAATATAGTAGTACAATTATGAACATATTTTAGTGCAAATGAACAAAAATATGTTCAATCGAACTAAAATCTAAGATTTCACCATGTTTGCCCATGAGTAGTACAAATGAACATATTTAGTGCAAATGAACTTAAAAAATGTTCAATCAAACTAAAATCTAAAATTTCACCATTTGCCCATAAAATAGTATTAGTATACAAATGAACATATCCCAGCTAGCAAAATAACCGATTTCGGTTATACCGCCTCGTATATACGACAGGCTTCGCCTTGATTATCCTTACAGAGTCATCCTGTCATTCATTGATCATTCATCCATTCATAGATAGAGATATCATCCTTACAGAGTCATCCTGTCATTCATTCATCCTTCATCCTCTCATAGATAGAGATATTATCCATACAGAGTCATCCTGTCACAATCAAAATCATAAATTTCAGAAAGAAAACAAGGATGTCTCCATCCCTTTTGCGTTAACAAAGGTTTACATGATACCCTTAAATGGCGAGTCACTTGAAATTTTGTTAATAGTTAAGGAGGTTTAGTTTCAATTTTTATAACAACGCTTAAGCTTTGTTATAAAAATTGTTGGTATACAATTTACAAAAAAAGTAATTTTGTAATACAATAAAAAGATAATTTACTTAACACATAATATTCCTCCGTTAATTTTTAAAATACATAAAGGTAGAACACAGTTTGAAAATCTCATAGGGCTTACAACTTAGTGTTTATTCTTTCTTTGTAACTCATTAAATATTTTAAGTGAACAAAGATTTTTATTGTTTAATAGGATTTTAGGGTGCCTCGCGCCACCTTTCTTATCAACAGTTTAACTTTAACGTCGCCATTTTAAATCGTTTATAAATATTCGCGGTCATGTGGAGTTGCCTCGAAAATGTTGGGCTCCATCGGTTCAGCAGTTTTTACGTTTATTAGAACCAACAAACAAACAGACAAACAAGCAAAGTACTTTATTTCTTTACTGTGAAACTCATATAAAGCAGTGTTTATAAAAATAACGTATAACAAAACTGAAGATTGTATTATCTATTTTGTATTAAATTAGAATATGTAGATTTGTCTGATCCAGCCCTTACACTACACACCTGTTTTAGGGTTTATGGTTTTTTAAAAGAATCATCTCGGAGTTTTTTATGATTTTCAAAGGACTTCAGATATTTCAAGGCCTTAAAGGGACCGTTCCCGGAAGACCAGACACGGGCGCTAAATGTTGTGGAAAATGTTTAAGATTTATTTTGAAAAATGTTTTCACTTTTTTTAAAATTAATAAGATTGAGTATTTATTAAAAAAACTTCTTGGTCGTTTTCAAATTTGTGAATTGTCCCTTTAAACGATGAAACGACTGTTTTTGGTTACTCCAAATATAGAAATATTTGAGTCAATTAAACGATTCTGAGGACAACATGACTCACTCCCAACTTCAATACAAGATGTTTTTAAAAAGGGATTGTTGACCTTCAAACTTTGTCTGAATAAAAAGGGATGAAAATATCCTCGTTTATAAATCTGAAAATTTTCTATTAAAGTCGCTTTATTGTGCATTTATGAAATGTGTGCGTTACAAATGTGTTTCGGTACATGGGTTAAATCTAGAGAATTGTCAATAAGATTAAAAAATACTTCCAATTCAAATTAACAAAGTTAAAAAATAACACTTTAAAATAACGAGTTTAAGGTTTACAAGTTAACTGTGTTAAATAACAAATAAAATCCATGTTAAAAATAACAAACTAAAGTGGAATATAACCCTATTAAAATAACACTCAAAATCCATGTTAAAAAAATAGTTTAAAGGGAGTGACCGGCAATGTATGGTAGTTGAACTGAGAATGTAGCATTGTGGAAAAATTTTTTAGGATGCATTTACCCTATGAGACATTTAAAATCATCCATTTGGGTGGTTACGTTTTGAGAATCGATTTTTTTAATATTATTAAATAACGACGACGAAAAATATATCAAAAATTCTACAGTAAGCCAATTAGATGTTTAGGAACATATATCTAAATAGAAATTTGTCAATAAATCAATGTTAGAATCAATTATCTATTTTTTATTATTTCATTAAATTTCTTATTCTTTACGAATTTGTTCGGAAATTTCTTTAAATGTAGTCTTTTCAAAATAAATTCCAGAAAGTCTACAGAAAATGCTTGTAAACAATGAAACATTACATAAATCAATAACGAAATAAAATTACTTATTTTCGATGATAAGAGTTAGTTTCTATTTTCTCAGCCTGTCCCTTAACAAATAATTAATTAATTTTTCGTAGAATATTTGTTGCTTTTGTTGTCATTGTGGTCGTTATTTAATAATTTAAAAAAAATCGATTTTCTAAACGTAACCACCCAAATGGACGATTATGAACGTTCACATTGCGCTCAAACTCAGTAATTATACATAATTAAAACGTTTTATATGCCTCAAATGAGTCCTAAATATTTCTCCAAAATACTATTCATTCTAAGTTCAACTACCATAAAAGGCCGGTCACTCCCTTTAAATCAATGTAAAAATAACAGTTTAAATCTTTGTTAAAAATAACAGACTAAAGTGGAATAAAACCGTATTAAAATAACACTTTAAATCCATGTTAAAAATACTGGGATAATATATGAAATATGGATCCAACGGTTTGAAAAAGAATGATTTATCTTGTGTAAAGATGAGTTTGCAAGATAAAGATTAGGCTTTAGATTATTCTTGGTTTGATTTCTCTAAATCTTATTGTTAATCAAGTTTATTCATCTAGCCCCCCTCTCCCCTCCCACCTCCTCCGTTTTGTATGCCGCCCCTCCCACCTCCTTCGTTTTGTATG
>NW_019398064.1:14697-19026 GCF_000591075.1 Eurytemora carolleeae
GGGGGGGGGGGGGGGTTGGAGGTTGGTGCTAAACCATTCCAATATTTTAGCCTTTATTCTATATTATTATTCTCTTAACATACCGTCTTAACCTTTGACATGTAGTGAACGATTTTTGGCCCCCCAGCCCCCCCCCCCTATCGATTTTGTACATGACGAACTTAGTAAATTTGTGTTTTTATTATTATTATAATATAGCTGCCAAGGTAATTTCCTAGAGAACTATTTTGGGACCCCCCCCCCCTCCTATTAAGATGTAAGACATTTGGGCGCAGCGCTCGGCCCCCTAGCCTATCCTTGCCGCAGCACTCAGCCCAGAAAGTGTCATGACTTATTTTAACCCATGGCCGCAGCGCTCGGCTCCCTAGCCTGTCCTAGCCACAGTACTCGGTGTCTTAACCTAATTCCTAACCCTAAAACACTCTACACTCTACACTCTACACTCTACACTCTACACTCTACACTCTCATATCATAAGCAAGGACCCTAGAGAAATGTTTTAGCCTTTTTTAACAATACATCGCTAAGTAGGCAAAGAGATACTACGTAATTTCCTAGAGAACGATGTTTGGACCACCCTCCCCCTCCTCCCTACTATCAATTTTGTACATGGATCTTAAATGCAAAGACATGCGGCCGCAGCGCTCGGCCCGGAAAGTGTCATAACTTAACCTAACCCGTGGCCGCAGCGCTCGGCCCCCTAGCCTGTCCTAGCCGCAGCACTAGGCCCAGAAAGTTTCTTAACCTAACCCTAAATAAATATTAATTTAATTGAAAATTGTAGAAAAAGTGGTTATGTACAACATTGATAGGAGGGTGTGGGGGGCAAATATCGTTCTCTAGGACGGAACCGAGACACTTAATTATATTTAATAGACGCAAATCATCCTCAACTATTTTTTTCTATTTTTTTTCATCTTTTTGTGGACACAGCTTCTAGCCAAATAATATTTTTTAACAATGCACGTAAAATACTTTTTAAAAAAAATGCTCGGAACAATCAATTTTCACATCTTAGGAGGGTTCTACAAATTAAATCATTCTAAATCTCACTCTGTTAAACGCTAATTTTGAACTTTTAGTACATTATTGAAATAATAAAGGATAGGATGGTAAATGTGAATACCATCTTTAATGATTTATTGTTGTTGTGAGTTAATATTGATAAATGGGTTAGAACAACTTAAATTTCCGTTTGTTCTATTTTATATGGGCTCAACAAGGAAAATATTGTCATTTTTTACCTAAAAAGTGTTAAATTCTGAAAATTTTCTTCATTTTCGTGCCTGCAAAATTACACAGGTTGCTTTTCTAGAGAAACGCAAATAAAAAGATATTTTTTTATGTAAAAAATTTATCTACGTATGTGAAAATTTCCTTTATTTTCTGTCTGCAAAATCCTGCAGGTTGCTTTACTAGAAAACTGCAATTGAAAAAAAAATTTATTTGAAATATTATATCTAATTACTTTTGCTCAGAAATCGGTATAAAAAGTACAACAAAAATTAACACTTAATAAATGGTGGGTCACTAAACGTTAATAAATGGGGGTCACTAAACCTTAATAATTGGTGGGTCACTAAACCTTAATAAATGGTGGGTCACCAAACCTTAATAAAAAGGGGCTCACTAAGCCTTAATAAATGGTAGGTCACTAAACCTTAATAAATGGTGGGTCACTAAACCTTAATAAAAAGGGGCTCACTAAGCCTTAATAAATGGTAGGTCACTAAACCTTAATAAATGGTGGGTCACTAAACCTTAATAAATGGGGGTCACTAAACCAATTATTGAATTGATATTGTACATTGTACATTATAAATTGTACATTGTACATTGCACATTCATTTTAAAAAGCTGGTTTTTTGGTATGCAACAATTTTCATTTAATCCCGCGGGGATATTTTCATTGAAAGATACTTTGAAAATCTACAAAGGCAAAAAAAATCCGCAAAATCAGCAAGCCCTCGGGTTTATCATTGAATCCACTCTTTAAAAAGGAATGTCATTTACTCTCAGACAAATTAGAATCAATGGAAATTAAAACCCCCTTGGGATTAAATGATTCTTATTTGTCTGAGAGTAAATGACATTCCTTTTTAAAGAGGGGATTCAATGATAAACTCGAGGGTTCGTGGATTTTGCGGATTTTTTTTTTTGTCGTGTCCTCTTTTTAAGTTTTTCTACTACTAGTACTAATTTAAGAAGCTCGACAAGACTCCAATATCTTCCTCAAACTTCATTATAGTGCTTAGGGTCCATTCCATTTTAATGCTGATCAGGATCTGGGATCAGTCCTTGAAATGAATCCCACGTCTTGAAAGAAATTAGATTCGGATTCGGCACATTAATATACAGAGTGTACCAAATCATATTAGATTATCTCCAATCTTTAACAACAAAATAAATCATTAACACTCGGATCAACCTATCATTTTCCGCAAGTAAATTCTTATATAAGCATTATGTTATTTTATTAAATGATTCATTCTAATTAAATTTTCTGATTAGTCCCGAAAATCGTAATTTCCGTTCTCGGTCTAACATGATGTGGGACACCATGTGCCTGAAGTTTTATGGACACTTTGTCTTTTTCTAAATTTTGGTTGGTTACCCTGCAGTAGTGCTTAGGATCCATTTAATTTAGAAGCGGATGCAGGCCCAGTACAGTCGCCCTCAGGGAGATCAGAAGTTACCAGAGGTCCAAATAGCTCCTCATCTGTAAGCTCCCCTTCCAGTGTCTGATAAGGGAGATCGCCCATGATGTCAAGACCAATCTCGGGTTCCAGAGTGCTGTTATTGGAGCTCTTCAGGTAGAAACCTTATAGACTATTGGGAAAAGGAGTATTTTTAATAATAAAGAATCAAATTTACCATGAAAAACTAGATATTTGGGTGAAATTAAGGCGCTAATTTATTTCTTTTGGGAGTAAAATTATGGATTTTTTAATTAATATACAGAGGAAAAAAAAGAATGAATCCATCAAAGGACTGTATGTGCCATTTTCAAGGTCTAGGATAGAACTAAGAATACCAATACCTTAGATCCACAGGCATTCATACTAATAACATTAAGATGGGCATACATCTTTCACCAGCGCACCTCGTTTATACACTAGAGTCTTGCTTAATCTTATTTATTAAGTCTAAAGAAACAAGAACAATAGCTCTAAGCCGTGAAACTGAAAAAACACAATCAGTCACGATTAGATTATTTATATTATGAATATTAACAGTCTATGTCCGAACTTAATATTTTTCAAAATATTTTTTTGAAATTTTCAATTTATTTTAGAAATGTTCCCTGAGGAACAGAAATATTTTTATTTTTTTCATACAATGCATAGTTTTATAGATTGTGACAGCGGTCGATATCGACCGCTTTGTCAACACAGGATTTTTTAATGGCCAAAATCGACCGCTCCGGAACAAAGCAAAGTTTGTAGATTTTACTATTAAAAGTAAATATATCTATAGTTAAACATTGTTTGTAGTTTGTAGTTCAAATATCTTGACACACGGAGGCCTAATAGAGGGGGGGGGGCAATTACCCCGTCCCCCTTTTATAACATTACTTATCCACACTCCACCTTCATAACATTACTCAGCAATCAGCCCTGGTTAAGTTAAATCTTGGGGGGTTTCCGACCACAAAGGGTTCTGAGCCCCATCCCCCCTGAAAAAAAAGTTTTAAGTACCCTCTGTAAATGTCATGAGCATTATGAAGAAACAAGATAATTTCAGAAACCAGTTCTATTCTTAATCTATCCTGAAATTTTTCACATCATTGATCCAGCCGAGATTTAAGCTGGATGGCAGTCCAGAGTGTCTCATAAGATATTTAGATTTATAAGGGAGGCTTTAATTTATTTTAATATTTTTTCCCTCAAAATAAATAAATCTTTTTAGATCCTATGTCGAGATTTTCTGTTATTTCTCTCACCGATCTCTCACTGATCTCTCTGCCGTGCAGTGTAACAGTAAAGCAGATGACAGGATTTATCAGTATGGAATCCATATTCTGGTGAATATGAACGGATACACCAAGGGAGCCAGGAATGAGATATTTGCAGTGCGCCCAGCTCGCTTTCAGGTAGTGACGTCAATTAATATTTTATCTTTAGATTAACTGTTACAATATCTGGTTTTTTAAAAGTTATCATAAATTTTGTCTTGAAAAAAATTAATTAACAATTGGAGAAAATGAAGTCATAACATTGAAGGTATTTCCAAATAAGACCAAGTTAATCATGGTACATAGTGCAATGAATACTAAATAAGACATAGGACATAGTGCATATAGGGCATAGGACATCTACACTCTACACT
>NW_019398064.1:19486-26706 GCF_000591075.1 Eurytemora carolleeae
TTTACAGAGGATACAGTTAATATCCAGATTAAATATTGCTTGTTCTCCACATGAATTTAAACTCCAGATTAATTATTCGACGGGATATCTGGATATTTCATTCTAAAGTTTTCAGCTCTGAACGGTTACTGTTCCTTTATTGAATGCAAGTCATTTAATCAAGTCATTCTAAATGTTTTTTTCATTCAAATATTTTTGATCAAATCGTTAACAAACTTTAATTTATGTATCGGAGACAATGTACGGAAAGACGAACTGCTTGGTTAGACTGGAAATAGTATATGCAGCATGCAGGTCAGCTCATCCTCAATATACATCTTGATGTATTTCTGAACTATAATAAATTTTTACACTGTTCTGTGAATGCATTCTCTAAATGTTGATATAAGTCTCAAAACCTTGATACATTCTCTAAACCTTGATTTATCCTTTCAGATTTTAATTCAGCATGAAATTTCCAAGAAAATGATGTAAATTGCATGAAAATAAAAATAAAACAGGCCTTTCGGTGAATTCTCCGTTATTAAATCGTCAAATCGCAACCCGTTGGACGATTTCAGAAGTTTTTGATTGCAATATTTTTTCAAGTAAAAACGCAGCGACCTCCGGTGGGTGGTTGGTTCAATTCCAATATGGATCACCCCTATCCTCTAGTTCTTATCTGCTTGAAACGTTATTTTCCATTTTTTTCAAAAAAATATTTCTGGGAAGTAAATGTTTTGTAATTAATGTACTTTCCTTAGTATTTACGGACAAGTATAAACAATCAAACAAATATTTGGGGTACAGGCTAAAGCCTTAAAAGTATTTAGTTCTTCCCAATAACAGAACTTTCATTGGACACCTGTAAGACTTCACGCAATCTAACCTGAAATTTGCGTTCATTTAAAGTTTTTTCATATGTTTAAAGCTCAAATTTATCAACGTGTGAAAGTTTTCATAGTAACCCCCCACTCCCCCCCCCCCCACCTATTTTTGTGTTATTCAAATCTACTCAATCAACCTTCATCATTGTTTTATGTATATTTATATGCAAGTTCAGATTTTAGTTTTTGATTTTTTTTCTTCAATTTCTGTTTGATAAAATGACGTTTGTACTTAGTTCTGTCTTAAACATGAGCTGGGAACTTTTAAATAATGGATGTCATATTGAATCTGCAGATAAATGTTATCTTTATTCAATATCCCGCATGGTAATCGTTTTTTTCTCGGTGGTTAAAGGTGGTTTTGTCAAACTTCAAGGAAGGAATATCCGAAATGTAAAGATTGAGCATTGAGTTGCAAATAAAAAATATCCAATGTTCCAAGCTCTGCTAACATTTTTCTTTTTACATTATCAAACAATTAAAATTCTTGATTTCTCTAGAAAATTATTCCTTGGTATAAAAGCTACCTGGAGAATTAGTAAAGTAAACCGGGAGGAATATATCATGGGTATTGAATACTGGTAGAATTATTCCGGGGAATAAAAGGGACCTAGATAAGTATCTTATTTAGTGATTGCTTAGTGTTCTGTTCAGGATTCTGAGGAACAACCTTAAAACAAGGAGAGGTTCTGATTCTCTGGAGAACAGAGAAGGTGGAGGAATCGGAGAAACCTGAACCAATACGGGACGGAGGACGGGGGACTCGGTAGCAAGAGAGCGAGTAGTGAAAGGGTAATATTATTTAAGTATCATGGGTATAGAAGTCCAGTAGAATTATCCTTGGCATAAATGGGACCTGGAGAAATAAATCATCGGGATAGAGAACAGAGTATTAAAAGGTATAGATGAAAAGATAATTAATACTGGTTATATTTTACCTCATGGTTTCGCATGGTTTCTCATGGTTTCTCATGGTTTCTCATGGTTGTATTTCCCTCATGGTTTCTCATGGTTTCTCTTGGTTGAACTTGGCTTCTCTTAGTTTCTCTCCTAGTTTCTCATAGTTTCTTTCGGTTTCTCATAGTTTCTCGTGATTTTTCATGGTTTCTCATGGTTACTCTTGGTTTTTCCTAGTATCTCTCCAGGTTTCTTTTGGTTTCCTCTTGGTTTCTCATAGTTTCTCTCATGGTTTTTATTGCTTTCTCCTAGTTTCCCTTATGGTTTCTCTTGTATAATCTTGGTTTCTCCTAGTTCAGCATAGTTTCACCTAGTTTTTCCTGGTTTCTTTTGGTTTCGTCTTGGTTTCCTTTTGGTTTTTTCCTAGTTTCTCTGAGTTGCCATCCTGGTTTCTCATGGATTCTCATGGTTTCTCATAGTTTCTCATAGTTTCCCACAATTTCTCCTGGTTTTTCTTGGTTTCTCTTGGTTTCTCTTGGTTTCTCTTAGTTTTTCTCCTGGTTTCTATGGTTTCCCTTAGGTTCCTCCATGTTTCTCATGGTTTCTTTTAGTTGCACTTGGTTTCTCCTAGTTTCTCTCATGGTTCTCCTAATTTTCCCTCCTGGCTTCTCATGGTTTCTCATAGTTTCCCACGGTTTCTCCTGGTTTCTCTTGGTTTCTCCTGATTTCTCTTGGTTTCTTCTAGTTAATCTCCTAGTTTCTATGGTGTCTCTTGGTTTCCCTCCTGGTTTTTCCTGGTTTCTTTTGGTTTACTCATGGTTTCTCCTAGTTTCTCCTAGTTTTCCTCCATGTTTCTCATGGTTTCTTTTGGTTGCACTTGGTTTCTCCTAGTTTCTCTTATGGTTTTCCTAATTTCTCTCATGGTTACTCCTAGTTTCTTTTGGTTCCCTTTTGGTTTCCCTTGGTTAGTCTTGGTTTCTAATAGTTTTTTTTGGTTTATCCTAGTTTCTCTCATGGTTTATCCTAATTTCTCTCATGGTTTCTCTTCCTTTTTCCTACTTTCTCATGGTTTCTCATAGTTTCTCATTGTTTCCCACGGATTCTCCTGGTTTCTCTTGGTTTCTCCTTGTTTCTTTTGATTTCTCTTGGGTTTTTCCGAGTTTCTCCTAGTTATTTTTCAGATTTCTCATGGTTTCTTTTAATTGCACTTAGTTTCTCATACTTTCTCTAATGGTTTCTCATGGTATCTCTTGGTTTCTCCTAGTTTCCCTCATGGTTTCTCTTGTTTAATCTTGGTATCTCCCAGTTCAGCATTGTTTCACCTAGTTTCTCCTGGTTTTTTTTTTGGTTTCGTCTTGGTTTCCTTTTGGTTTTTTCCTAGTTTCTCTGAGTTGTCATCCTGGTTTCTCATAGATTCTCATGGTTTCTCATAGTTTCCCACGGTTTCCTCTGGTTTTTCTTGGTTTCTCTTGGTTTCTCCTAGTTTCTCCTAGTTTCCCTCATGGTTTCTCTTGTTTAATCTTGGTATCTCCTAGTTTAGCATTGTTTCACCTAGTTTCTCCTGGTTTCTTTAGGTTTCCTTTTGGTTTTTTCCTAGTTTCTCTGAGTTGTCATCCTGATTTCTCATGGATTCTCATGGTTTCTCATTGTTTCCCACAATTTCTCCTGGTTTTTCTTGGTTTCTCTTGGTTTCTCTTGGTTTCTCTTAGTTTTCTCATGGTTTCTATGGTTTCTTTTGGTTTCCCTCCTGGTTTCTACTAGTTTCTTTTGGTTTACTCTTGGTTTCTCCTAATTTCTCCTAGTTTTCTCCTGGTTTCTTTTGGTTTCGTCTTGGTTTCCTTTTGCTTTTTCCTAGTTTCTCATAGTTTTCCTCCATGTTTCTCATAGTTTCTTTTAGTTGCACTTGGCTTTTCCTAGTATCTCTCATGGTTCTCCTAATTTGCCCTCCTGGTTTCTCATGGTTCATAGTTTCCCACGGTTTCTCCTGGTTTCTCTTGGTTTCTCATAGTTTGTCTCCTGGTTTCTTTGGTGTCTCTTGGTTTCCCTCCTGGTTTTTCCTGGTTTCTTTTGGTTTACTCTTGGTTTCTCTTAGTTTCTCATAGTTTTCCTCTATTTTTCTCATGGTTTCTTTTGGTTGCACTTGGTTTCTCATAGTTTCTTTTGGTTGCAGTTGGTTTCTCATAGTTTCTCTCATGGTTCTCCTAATTTCTCTCATGGTTCTTCTAATTTCTCTCATGGTTCTCCTAATTTCTCTCATGGTTACTCCTAGTTTCTTCTGGTTCCCTTTTGTATTCCCTTGGTTAGTCTTGGTTTCTCATAGTTTTATTTTGGTTTATTCTAGTTTCTCTTATGGTTTCTCTTCCTTTCTCCTACTTTCTCATGGTTTCTCATAGCTTCTCATAGTTTCCAAAGGATTTTCCTGGTTTCTCTTGGTTTCTCATAGTTTTTCCACTTGTTTCTTTTGGTCTCAATGGTTTCTTTTGGTTTCCCTCCTGGGTTCCCTCTGTTTCTCCTTGTTTCTTTTGATTTTTCTTGGTTTTTTCCGAGTTTCTCCTAGTTATTTTTCAGATTTCTCATGGNTCATAGTTTCCTACGGTTTCTCCTGGTTTTTCTTGGTTTCTTTTGGTTTGTTCTAGTTTTTCTCCTTGTTTCTTTTGGTTTCTATTGTTTCTATTGGTTTCCCTCCTGGTTTCCCCTGGTTTCTCTTGGTTTCTCCTGGTTTGTTCTAGTTTTTCTTCTCGTTTCTTATGGTTTGGTTTTACCTACTTTCTCTCATGGTTTCTTATGGTTTCTTTAGGTTTCCTCTCTGTTTCTTTTGGTTAGTCTTGGTTTCTCAAAGTTTCTTTGGTTTTTCATCGTTTCTCTCATGGTTTCTCTTGGTTTATCCTAGTTTCTCTCTGATTTGTTTTGGTTTTCTCTTTGTTTCTCTTGATTTCTCCTAGTTCCTGTTTGTTTCTCCTAGTTTCTCCTGGTTTCTCTTGGGTTTCTCCTAGTTTTCTCCTGGTTTCCCTGGTTTCGCTTTGGTTTCTTTAGGTTTTCCATAGTTTCTCCGAGTTGCCCTCATGGTTTCTCATAGTTTCCCACAGTTTCTCCTGGGTTTTCTTGGTTTTTCTTGGTTTCTTCTAGTTATTCTCCTGGTTTCTATGGTTTCTCTTGGTTTCCATGGTTTCTCTTGGTTTCCCTCTTGGTTTCCCCTGGTTTCTCATGGTTACTTTTGGTTTACTCTTGGTGTCTCCTATTTTTTCCTAGTTTTCCTCCATGTTACTTATGGTTTCTTTTGGTAGCACTTGGCTTCTCTTAGTTTCTCTTGGTTTCTCGTAAATTTTCTAATGGTTGCTCCTTTTTCTTTTGGTTTCCTCTTGGTTTCTTTTGGTTAGTCTTGGTTCCTCATAATTTCTTTTCGTTTTTCATGGTTTCTCTCATGGTTTCTCATGGTTTCTCTTGGTTTATCCCAGTTTCTCTCCTGATTTGCCTTAGTTTCCTCTTAGTATTTGCAAAAGAAGAGAAATCTTAACCTAGTTCTGCTCCTGTTACTAGTACTCGAAGTAGAAGAGAAACCTGAACCTAAAGGACTCATCCTTGCTCCAGGACGGAATCCTTTCTCCAGGACGGAATCCTTACTCCAGGACTCGATCCTTACTCCAGGACTCGATCCTTACTTCAGGACTCAATCCTTACTTCAGACTCAATCCTTACTTCAGGACTCATCCTTACTCCATAGACTCAATCTTTACTCCATGGACTCATCCTTACTCTAGGACTCAATCCTTACTAAAGGACTTAATCTTTACTCCAGGACTTGTCCTTAGTTCAAGACTCTATCCTTACTCCAGGACTCGATCATGGAGTAAGGATTGTGTCCTGGAGTAAGGATTCTGTCCTGGAGTAAGGATTCCGTCCTGGAGAAAGGATTTTGTATTGAAGTTAAGATTCTGTGCTGGAGTAAGATTCAAGTCCTGGAGTAAGATTTAAGTCCTGAAGTAAGGTTTTAGTCCTGGAGAAAGGATTACATTTTGGAGTAAGGATTACATTTTGGAGTAAGGATTAATTCCTTAAATAAGGAAGAGTCCTGTAGCAAGGATTGAGTCCTGAAGTAAGGATGAGTTATAGTTCCTCAAAACCCAACCTGTCCTAGTTTTTAATCATAGTTTCTTCAAAACCAAATCATCCTAGCTTCTTCAAATCCCACCCTTTCTAGTTTCTCCTTGCACCTAACCTAAGTTTTTCCTTGAACCCAATCTTAGTTATCAGTCCACTTAATCTTGCAGTGTTATCTTATTTTCAGGATTAAAGAGAAATAATTTATATGTAAACCACGAAGAAAAAGTTTTATCTAACTTTTATATTTTTAGATGGAGAAGAAAGAAGAGATGGAGCAGATGTCTGATAATGATGGAAGATATAATTTGTTTCCGATTGAGCAATTATATTTTAAATTGTTTGTCTTAGTTAATACATTATTATGCCCTTCTAATCTCATTTATTTCACTAAGTTAGATTTATTTTTAAATAGAGCTGAAAACTTTAGAATGGTGGATATCGAGATTAAAGCGTGATTCTCTCTTTTTCTTAATATCGAGACTAATCTAATCTTGTACTTGTACTTGTATCCTGAAAAGTGTATAAAATTCAACCAATCTGAGTCGCGTATAAGATTTGAAATTTTGCGCGCCATTTAAGAATAATTTACAGAAACGGGAGGAACTTTCTAATTTTGAAAAACCGGTTTTTTAATTTTCCCTACTATATCCTCTATTTCAACAAAATAATCGATTTTTTATTTATTAATTATAGTTCATTGTTGGTTATTTTGTAAGGTGGCTCCGCCTCTATCACAACAAAATAATCGATTTTTTATATATGATTGCTATCATATCAACGCTTAAAACCCACTCTAAATTTCAACGGAATGAAGGTTGATGGTAAAATCAAGTTGATTAAGGTTGATAGCAATGTCGTATAAAGTTTAAAGAGTAATAAGTGAAGATTTGTTGCACAATTTTTATGCATGGTTACCCTAAAGGATGAGGCTTCACAGACGACTGCACGGAATTGTAGTGTAAACAGTTCTTAAGAGAGAGCTGCAATTTTTAACTTCTTTCTCTGCAAATAGTTAGGTCAGAAAAAGACTACTTTTAAGGCAGAAGACTTAATTTTCCCGTTCATTTAAAGAGTTTCCGGTAGTCTTTACAGTCTCATTCTTTGTGGGTAACCCTGTATAAACTGGCCTTGCAAGAGACATCTAGATTATTTAAACCCCAATGGTTAACATATTAGAATCTTGCACAATTTTTGTGCATTGTTACCCCGAAGGACTTCACAGACGACTGCACGGAATTGTTGCGTAGACGGTTCTTAAGAGAAATGATTCTCTGCAATTTTAAACTTTTTTTCTCTGCAAATAATTAAGGTCAGAAAAAGACTAATTGGTAATTTCGTAGAGAACTATTTTTGGAC
>NW_019398065.1:0-26550 GCF_000591075.1 Eurytemora carolleeae
ATCCTTGAATTGCTGATCGTAAAAGATCAACAAAACTCGCCCACTGTTACAATATTCTTACCTCAGCTCTCTAATCTTGATTATCCATTTCAGGGATGAGTTTGTGCAAACCCATCTTCAGGGCTATAAACCGTTTGGTACTAAAAGACCAACAATGGCAAAAAAGGAGAATATTAATATTGATCTTCCTGAGTCTGTTGATTGGAGGGAGAAAGGAATTATTACAGAGGTTCGGGATCAGGTAAGACAAATAAGCTCAACAATGTTAGGTACATTCCCAAAGGGCTTTTCCCAAAGTGAAAACTTCCCAAATGTGCAATTTACAAAGCGGCAACTTCCCAAATGTACCATTTAAAGTTTTAATAATATGTTTTAATAAAAAAGAAACAACTGTTATTCTTCAACTGGGGCTCCAGGTCCTGGTACAGAAAAAAAAACAAAAAAAACTTAATGCATGCCATCTATTGAAGTTTTTTGTCTGATGTTCATTAAAAAAGTGTGATAATAAGTAACAAAAAGTAAAAAAAAAATTCCCTTAGGGTATGTGCGGTTCTTGCTGGGCCTTTGCTGCTGCTTCCCAGATTGCTTCTTACGCAAAGTTGAATGACATGTCCCATCCACTAGAAGAAATCTCGGTCCAACATTTAGTCAGGTTCAACTATCAATCCTAAATCAAGAAGTTCAAAAAAATGTTGAAAATTTGGTTCTTTGGATATAACAAATGTAATATTAGTACCTGCCCATCTAGAAACTATCTAGTAATAATATACCTAATTTATTTTGCATATTTTCTTGCGTTTATTGCAGTTAAAAGTTGCAGGATGGCATATTTTTGCATTCTTTATTCTTTTATTGCATAAGAACATAAAGTTTTTTTTCTCTAGTTTTAAAATCAGCTCTGTCATTTTTTTATCAAACTTTAAGAAACTGTAAGCTTATTCTCATGTGATCCGTCCATGGAAAGATGGCAATTCCCTATTTATAACACCAACAATAATAAACACTTATTCATGTCAGAATAATGACTTTAAGGTTTCAAGGGCTGGTATCCTTGTAAATCAGGCACTGCTATATTTGCATAGGGGGTCACTTAAAATTACTCTTTTCATTTCCTTTAATACAATTGTTCTTTAAATTGATTACTTTTAATGAGATTATATTCTGTTTATTAAAGTTGTTCCGGAAACCCCCTTCAGTGCGGAGGAACAGGTGGCTGTATGGGTTCCATTGCTCAGCTAGCCTTTACTTATACTTCTCTGTTTGGAGTTGTTAAAGAAGAAGATTACCCTTATACCAGGTTGGAATAGATCGCCCTTGGTTCATCTTTCTAAAAGCATCTGATCCTATCAGGGTTTAGTAATGGGCTTGGTGACAATTTTATAATAAAATTTTCCTCACGGCCGAAAATATGCTTTAAACTACATGTTTAAAATTTAGGGTTAAAATTATAAGCTTAGTTGATGTAAGGGCCGAGCAACGTATATTTTTTGTGAACCTGGGGGGAAAATGGGGTCATAAAGTCCTTAAAATGTATGATGCATGTAAGTGCTAAGATCCAGGTTTATCGTAAAAAAGGGGTGTACAATAGGTAGATTAAAAAAATTATCAATTTTCATAATCAATATTAAAAATATATATACATAAATTATAGAAAACAATTTCTTTCAACCTAAATCTCCCCTCCCTCATGGAAGAGGTAGGCCCAGGAATTAGGGGGCTGGTTTAGAGTAGGGGGGGGGGGGGTCTTTTAATTATTTCTAGATGATTTAAAACACATTCCTGATTTGAAATGCATTTCTGACTTAGAACGTGTTCTTGATAATAAGAACAAGTTCCTGATTTTAAACATTCTTTTAAGCTAATATCCAATCCAATTCATTCCGATCTTCTCCGTATCTCTTCCAATATTCTTAAGAATGCATCTTTGCGTTTCGTTCTTTTTTCGGAACAATGGGTTCGTTCTTGATAGCTCCTTTCGTTCTTGTGGAAGAATGATCGTTCATCAAGAACAACACTCAGCCTTTCATTGCCGCAATAATGGTTCAAACCTCAAATCACCATCTCAAAGTGAGAAATTTGATTCCTGAGTCAGGATGTGTACCAGCTGGGTAAATTTATAGTTTAGCGACCTATTTAATTCATTAAATTTGGCCCCTAGAAAGTTTCAATTTACATAATAAAAATTAAAAACAGAAACTATTTGATGTAATGAAATTTTCTGTTTAACATTATGAAACACTGAAAACATTCTAGGATACATAATTGAAACCCTGCAGGTTTTAATTAGAAAAATTGATTCAGGAAAAATGTTTTGCTTTTCTCTCCATCAAACATTTTTGATTTGTAAAGATATGTAACAGATTAAAAATGTAACCATTTACAAAGATATTTACAAAAATATAATATTTTTTTAAATATTGTTTTTGATTTACAGTGATGTACCTTGGGGTGATGATGGAGAGACCTGTAAGTATGATGCAACAACTACTCCTGCTACTGCTGTTGTTATGGGATTTGAAACTCTACCTCACAATGACTTAGATTCTGTTATGTACCATCTTGCAAACGTTGGTAATATTTTTATTAAAGGAATCATACGTATAATTTTTGTTACCATTCATGCAAAGATGACAATTTGTAATTTTATATTGTTTTTATTATCATCATCTATATATAAATTTGGCTTGTCTGTCTGTTTGTTTGTCTGTTTGTTTGTATCCAATAAACGTCAAAACGGCTGAACTGATCGGGCACTAATTTTTTTTTTGGACATCACGTGACCACAGGGAAGGTTTATGAATGATAAAAATTTAAAAAAATGTATTTTAAAGGTTTTTAATTTTGCAAAAAAAATTAAATTCTTGAAAATCCGTGATATTTTTTTTAAAAATCTGCAAAATTTGTTTCTTCTTTGTTTTACAATGTAAACAAAAAGAACAATTTAAATAGAAGATGGGCGCGAAGCGCCCTAAAAGCCTAGTTTCTGTTAATTTTCCTGCAGTAGAAATGGGTAAGTCACTTTTGTAGAGAAATTGGAATCGAAAATAATGAGTATCCAAAATTATAATTATTGATATCTAATTCATACTTGATCAGACAAAGGTTTTAAGGGTACCATTGTGAATCAGGCATTGTCCTCTTTGCATGAAGAGTCACATGAATTACGCTTGCAGTCCCTTTAAAAAGAAAATCAATACTTGACTAAAGTAAAATTTATTACAGGTCCATTGGCTACCACTGTGGCTGCCTCTGACGGGGGTCTATATTTTGAGGGGGTGTTTGATGGCTGTGATTACAATGAAAATATTGAAGTTAATCACCAAGGTACTTTAATCTTAAAACAATCCATAGATTTAAAAAAACCAGGATATGCTTGGGGGGGTCAATTTGACCGCCCCCCCTCTAAATTCCATGTTTGATGTCCAAATATGACAAATGTTACATCATTAGAAAGCTCTTGTGCTCTACTTTTAGAATCTGCAAAAAAAATTGCAAATTTGCAAAAATTAAATTTTTTATCGCAAAATCCAGTTATATAATAAAAATGTTTGCAAAAAAAAAAAAATTCCAAAAAATGAAAAATTATACATTTTTGAAAAGCCCTTGACCATGCCATTTTAAATATGCAAAAATTTTTGTAAAATTTTAAATATCCTGATTTTTAATCAAGAAAAACTAAAAATGTGCAAATTTCCTTTGACAGATTGTTTGCAATTTTTTTTCGCAAAACTTGTGAAATTCGTTTCCTTATGTCAAAGGCATTCCAAAAATCAAAAATTTCATCAAAATCTGACAAGTGGAAGTGGGTCAAAACAAAGATTTAGTTTGTTACAGGAAAAAGCAGTTATTCAGGCAGTGTGCCTGAAGACTCAGGCAGTTAGAAGTAAAGCCCGGTTTTATGCCTAAAGGGAGGGCTTTGGGTATGTAGGAAAAGTCAGAAAATTTCAACAGCCTCAGACCAATACTTTTTGAGTTATGTAAAAAAAACTACAGGGGGGGGGGCAAATTGACCCCCCCCCCCCAGCAGGAATAGGGTTAACAACATTTTGTTTTACAATTTGTTTTAGTTCAACTGGTTGGATACTGAACAGCTCCTTTTAGCAGTTTGTTTTAGTTCAACTGGTTGGGTACTGAACAGCTCCTTTTAACAATTTGTTTTTGTTTAACTGGTTGGACACAGAACAGTTTCTTTTAACATTTTTTTTAAGTTCAACTGGTTGGATACGGAACAGCTCCTTTTCTACAATTTGTTTTAGTTTAACTGGTTGGACACAGAACAGTTTCTTTTAACATTTTTTTTTAGTTCAATTGGTTGGATATGGAACAGCTACTTTTAACAATTTGTTTTTGTTCAACTGGTTGGATATGGAACAGCTACTTTTAACAATTTGTTTTAGTTCAACTGGTTGGATATGGAACAGCTCCAGAGGGTGATTACTGGCTGATAAAGAACTCCTGGGGAACAATGTTTGGTGAAGGTTGGGATACAGGAACTGGAGGATATATTAAAGTCAAGAGGTAATAATACTTTTTACCGCCTTTTGATCGATATAGCCGACCTAAGATTCCCCCATCAGAGGGAAGGTAAGATACTTTATGTCCTTTGGTACAATTAAGTAAAATAGTTCGCGCATTTCATCTTAAAACACAGTAAAATTCTGAATAAGTACTTTTTTCAGGAAATTAACTTCCCTATAAAGTAGTTGTAAATTATAAACAAAATCTGTAAATGGAATTTAAGGGAATATCCCATTACCAAGGGTTCAAAAGACCAATTTTGTGAGAGTTTTACTTAATTGTCCCTGTTGGATGAATCAAAGGTTGGTAATGAGCAGGGAGTAAGGAATAGAATGAACAACTGACGCGGTTTGCCCTATCATATGATTTGCAGACAGTACTCCATTTGTATGAGAAATAGTGTGAATAGGTTATTGTATACCAGGTAATTGTACATCAGACAAATATTTCTTATTCAAATGAAGTACCGTCTGCAAAGCATGTATAATCTTATGGTAAGGCAAACTGTGTCAGTTATTAACATTTGATATTTTAAACTCAATCCGCTATAACTAATGGTTTGAAATTTCAAAGGTCTATAACTATTGGGATAATGATCAAATTTGAGCAACCACCTCCTGCCAGTTCAAATTTGAACCACCAGTCCAAAATTAAATATTAAGGAAGGATTTAAATTGGTGATTCAAATTTAAAATGATGGTAGGCATTTCTAGTTATTAAAGTCGGTCCCAGGTTCCAAAGAAACAAACTTTGAAAATTTGATAAAGAATAATCAGTTCCATAATGCAACCTCATTACTAGGGAGTCAAGTGTTCTGTGTGGAACTAACAACACCCCTCTGAATGGAAATGCTTGTGTTGATGGCGGTGTCACTTCTCAGCATGTTTGTGGAATGTGTGCTGTTCTCTTCGACAACTCGTACCCACTCGGAACATCTTTTCTTTGATGCCTTTGTTTTAAAGAAATAAACATGATTATATTCACACTGTCTTTTTTTCTAAGAAACTGGCGTGATTGATCCAGACAAAAAATTCTCTACTTTTATTATTTTTATTTAAATACATTAAAGCCATTATTGCAGCTTATGCTATCAGAGACTGGGTTGTCATCATTTAGCCACCAGCCAAGTCTACCATCTTTGGCAGAGCAAGAAAGGGATCCATAGAAATTACTATCACAAAAAAGGATACATGTGTTCTGAGTGCCATCTTCACCGAGGATAT
This sequence comes from Eurytemora carolleeae, assembly GCF_000591075.1. Lineage (NCBI taxonomy): Eukaryota > Metazoa > Arthropoda > Copepoda > Calanoida > Temoridae > Eurytemora > Eurytemora carolleeae. The sequence goes on from NW_019398065.1 coordinate 5,742, forward strand.
AGTATTCTCTCCCACCCTCATCAAAAGTGGTTTTATTGACAGGAGTAGTGCATGCTAGATTAGTCCCAGGCTGAGCAGACACTTTCAGGTTTGGGCATTTGCAGTCTTTATCTGCTTCGTCTGGGTTGATTGGTAAGTTATTTATTGTCCAGGTCCCTTGCTCACAGGTCAGCATTTCTTTCCTGAGCATTTCTTCTTCTGCACATCTACGAAGTTAAACATTTCACCATGTTATCAATCAATTTTTTAACATTTAATTTTCTTTTGCCATCAGCTTGTCCCATAAAAAGCTGCAGCGTTTGATCGTTTTCTAAGTTTTTATCTTCTTCAAGTTGGATGAAACTTAATGTTAACTCTTAATTTGTGCAATTAAACTTAACTTGTTGACAAAACAACTTTGAAATATGCTATACACTGCAGATTTTTGTGGAGCCAGAAGACCAAAAACAACTTGACATGGTTGCCAGATTGTATTTTGACTGCAGTGTTAAAAAACCACAAAGTTTGTCTACGCTATCCTAATTGCTCTGTCTAACCATAAGTTATAATATATTCAAAATACTAACTGAAAAGAACGGAAGCAAATTGTTCCATGATCTGCTTGTTCAGAGTACACATCAACTATAGGTAGGCAAGTTGACCAATGTGATACTAAAGGACCCTCTTTTAAGCTCAGCAATTCACACTTTGGCTGTGGAACTGAATAAATATGATTAGTTTTTTTCCCAATAAAAAAATACTGGCCGGGTAAAGATAGCAGTTACCAGACATTTCCATAGATAAAGATAGATTGCGCATAAGACGACATTTTTCATCTTGAAAGATATAAATGTACAGAGATGTTTTAAAGATATTCCTATTATATACAGGGTGTCCCACGAAACATGACAATAGGAAGACGACTTAAAAGTCGTCTTTGGTATTTGAATTTATTTGTGACATTTAGTCTTCTATCTACTTTAACGTGCATGATTCTTGAAACAATTATCACATAATTCTCCTAGCCCTCGCATTTCCAAAAAGTGGTCTGCGTTTTTTGTGCTTTCAATATTACCGGAGATATAAAGAGTTTGGTTCAGATTTAAATTTTGTTAAATAAAAGCAAAATTGTCGAAATCTGAACAAAATTCTTCAAATCTCGGGCAATATTGAAAGCACAAAAAAGGCAGACCACATTTTGGAAATGGCAGGACAAGGGAAATTTTGTGATTATTATCTCTAGAAATTCACTTCTAAAATTAGATTGACAAATAAACGCAGCAAATTATATCACAAATCAAGACGACATTCAAGTCGTCCTGCATACTGTCATGTTTCGTGGGACACCCTGTAGATTAACTAGGTCGGTTGTGAACATTGGCTGTTCTTATGTCATTGAGTACTTGTGGTGTACATGAGTTCTGTAGAGAGAAATTTAAGTTAGTTTAGTCCTCCTTATGTCATTCTTCATTTCTCGTCAATATGAATTCACTTCTGAATATCCATTAAAACACCAAATCACCCCGCTTATCATTGAAGTACACTTTGACCCCTAGAAGTATGAGTTCGCGGACTGTACAATTCTTGGTGATTTTGCGTACATAAGCTATCTATGTTTATTTATTTATCTATGGAGATTTCGAACAAACCATCTAAAAAAAAAATCTCAATAATATGACTAAAGTAAGAACAGAGAAGTAAAACAGAGTAATAAGAAATGTTGGCAAAAATTGGCTTAAGGAGTTTGCAAACAACAGAGTAATAATAATCTGAAATAAAATGACATTTTTCATGAGAAAGCTAGAAATTCACTAGATGCTACAGTTAAACCCTAAATAAGCCATACATCGAAAGAATTCATCAAATGTCGTATTCTTCACTTTCTGATAATACATATATATCTAATCTGATAAGAATGGTTTACCCAAAATATAGTCTAAGGGGGGGGGGTCCCAGGCCCCCCTCCATCTATTTCCTTATTATGATAAATCTATAAAATTTGATACACTTGGGCTCTACTTTAATAATCAGCAAAACAATTTGCACATTTGAACAATTTCAAATATTTATTGCAATTTTGTTCAAGGCTTTCCAAAGAGCTATAAAAAGTCAAAACCTGATGACCAAAGTAGGTCTAAATATAGATTTAATCAGGTAAAGGTAAAATAAGGCATTCAGGCAGTAGGTATAATGGCCCCGCTTTGAGCCTAAAGTGAGGGTCATGTAAAAGAAAAGTAAAAAAATTAAACAGACTGTAACCAATGCATTTTGAATTATCTCCAAAAACGTCAGGGGGGAGTCCAAGGAACCCCCCTCCTACCCTCGACCGGAATAGGGTTAAACTCACCACATTTTCGTCGTCCAGTAAGTTTGCCAAGCATTGGAGGATTCAAATTCTCATTCTCAAGCTCACAGTTTTGATAAAGCATACAGTTATAAGTCATTAACTGTCTCAGGGGATTCTAAACATGATTGATTAAATTAATCTAAATTTATGTAAAACATTAAAAACTAAAATTTGTCATTGTAACTTACATAAAATGTTGAATAAGAATATGCTTCATAATCTTTCTGTTTTCTAATCCACAAGTCTTGGCAATCTTGTTCTGCACTCAAAGAAGAAAGTGTTCTGTAAACTGAGTTTCCAGTGCATGTAGGTAATTCCTTGTTTGTCTGAAATAAGCAAGAGTCAATACCAAGAGATCGGACCGATATTTCTAGAGTAAATATCAAGAAATTAGACCGATATTTCTAGAGTAAATATCAAGAAATTAAACCGATATTTCTAGAGTAAATATCAAGAAATTGACCAATATTTCTAAAGTAATAACCAAGAGATTAGAACGACATTTCTAGAATAAATACAAAGAGATCAGACTGACATTTCTAGAGTAAATACCAAGAGATTATACCGATATTTCTAAAATAAATACCAAGAGATTAGACTGAAATTTCTAGAGTAAATACCAAGAAATCAGACCAAAATTTCTAGGGTGAATAGCAAGACATCAGACTGATATTTCTAAAGTAAATACCAAGAGATTAGACTGATATTTCTAGAGTAAATACCAAGAGATTAGACCGATATTTCTAGAGTAAATACCAAGAGATCAGACCAGGGAACAGGAATAAAGGGAAAGGAAATGGCGCTGGTCCGGCAAGAGAAAGCCAGTCGCACTGCTTTGCAGACCAGTACAGTAAACTGACACACACTCTTCTGGTACAGACACACAATATGACTACAGTCAAGGAAATTGTAGAACAATGTCGTCGATTATAATTAAATTTGAATGACGAGTAGTTTATTGTAAACTTTAATAAAATTATATTCTTTGCATGAAAATTTGGCTTTATAGTGTTGACTTAAATATGTAAATAATATATTACATGTATATTAAACATATGTTTAAGTAAACAATTAACAATAAACAAATGTACTCTCCTAGACTGTACAAATCCCGAGATTCTTACGTACTGTATAAACCTACAGTAAAAACCTTTGGTACAGTAAACTGACACACACTCTTTTGGTACAGACACACACACATGACGTTTCCGCCCCCTGGATCAGACCGACATTTCTAGAGTAAATACCAAGAGATTAGACCGATATTTCTGGAGTAAATACCAAGAGATCAGACCGATAATTCTAGAGTAAATACCAAGAGATTAGACCGATATTTTTAGAGTAAATACCAAGAGATTAGACCGATATTTCTAGAGTAAATACCAAGAGATTAGACCGATATTTCTAGAGTAAATACCAAGAGATCAGACCGACATTTCTAATGTAAATACCAAGAGATTAGACCGATATTTCTGGAGTAAATACCAAGAGATCAGACCGATATTTCTAGAGTAAATACCAAGAGATCAGACTAATATTTCTAGAGTAAATACCAGGAAATTAGTCCGATATTTCTAAAGTAAATACCAAGAGATTATACCGATATTTCTAGAGTAAATACCAAGAAATTAGACCAATATTTCTAGAGTAAATACCAAAAGATCAGACCGATATTTCTAAAGTAAATACCAAGAAATTAGACCGATATTTCTAGAGTAAATACCAAGAGATCAGACCTATATTTCTAGAGTAAATACCAAGAGATTAGACCGATATTTCTAGAGTAAATACCAAGAGATCAGACCGACTTTTCTAAAGTAAATACCAAGATATTAGACTGATATTTCTAGAGTAAATACCAGGAAATAAGTCCGATATTTCTAAAGTAAATACCAAGAGATCAGACCGATATTTCTATAGTAAATACCAAGAAATTAGACCTATATTTCTAGATTAAATACTAAGAGATCAGACTGATATTTCTAGAGTAAATTCCAAGAGATCAGACCAATATTTCTAGAGTAAATACCAAGAGATTAGACCGATATTTCTATAGTAAATACCAAGAGATTAGTCTGATATTTCTGGAGTAAATACCAAAAGATTAGACCGATATTTCTAGAGTAAATACCAAGAAATTCGACCGATATTTCTAGAGTAAATACCAAGAAATTAGACCGATATTTCTAGAGTAAATACCAAGAGATCAGACCGATATTTCTATAGTAGATACCAAGAAATTAGTGACCGATATTTCTAGAGTAAATACCAAGAAATTAGACCGATATTTCTAGAGTAAATACCAAGAGATTAGTCTGATATTTCTGGAGTAAATACCAAAAGATCAGACCGATATTTCTATAGTAAATACCAAGAGACTAGTCTGATATTTCTAGAGTAAATACCAATAAATTAGACCAATATTTCTATAGTAAATACCAAGAGATTATACCTATATTTCTAGAGTAAATATCAAAGAGATTGGACCAATATTTCTAGAGTAAATACCAAGAAATTAGACCGATATTTCTAGAGTAAATACCAAAAGATCAGACCGATATTTCTATAGTAAATACCAAGAAATTAGACCGATATTTCTAGAGTAAATACCAAGAGATCAGACCAATATTTTTAGAGTAAATACTAAGAGATCAGACCGATATTTTTTGAGTAAATACCAAGAGATCAGACCAGAGTAAATACCAAGAGATTAGACCGATATTTCTAGAGTAAATACCAAGAAATTAGACCGATATTTCTAGAGTAAATACCAAGAGATCAGACCGATATTTCTAGAGTAAATATCAAGAGATCAGACCGATTTTTCTAAAGTTAATACCAAGATATTAGACCGATATTTCTGGAGTAAATACCAAGAGATCAGACCGATATTTCTAGAGTAAATATCAAGAGATCAGACCGATTTTTCTAGAGTAAATACCAGGAAATTAGTCCGATATTTCTAAAGTAAATACCAATAAATTAGACCGATATTTCTAGAGTAAATACCAAGAGATCAGACCGATATTTCTATAGTAGATACCAAGAAATTAGTCCGATATTTCTAGAGTAAATACCAAGAAATTAGACCGATATTTCTAGAGTAAATACCAAGAGATCAGACCGATATTTCTATAGTAGATACCAAGAAATTAGACCCACGTTTCTAGAGTAAATACCAAGAAATTAGACCGATGTTTCTAGAGTAAATACCAAGAGATTAGACCGATATTTCTATAGTAAATACCAAGAGATTAGTCTGATATTTCTGGAGTAAATACCAAAAGATTAGACCGATATTTCTAGAGTAAATACCAAGAAATTCGACCGATATTTCTAGAGTAAATACCAAGAAATTAGACCGATATTTCTAGAGTAAATACCAAGAGATTAGTCTGATATTTCTGTAAATACCAAGAAATTAGACCGATATTTCTAGAGTAAATACCAAGAAATTAGTCTGATATTTCTAGAGTAAATACCAAGAGATCAGACCGATATGTCTAGAGTAAATACCAAGAAATTAGACCAATATTTCTAGTTTAAATACCGGGAAAAAAGTTTGTAAGATTTATCTTTCAAGGCAAGAATAGGCAAAATTTGTTTACACAATTGCAATTTCTATCGACTGTTTAGCATTTTTTGGAAAGAACATTTAAGTGAAACAAGAAGTAAATTTATCACAGAAAGTCAGTAATGTTCACAACTTCAGGTAGAGTTAACCATAAGTTATATTAATGTCGCAGATAAACCTTCAAGTACCTTTCATTTTAACTTTTAAATGTTCTGTTCCTGTTTGTAAATAGAATTTTCCCTTATTTTACAAAAAAAACCCTATAATTTTTAGTTTAGTCATCATCTATCGAAAAGAATAGGTTAGGCTGAGCAATTAGGGATATTCTTATTTTTCTTAAAAATAAAACAATATGCACAAGCACATGATAAGAGAATATCATAGCATCAATGCATCCTAAAGAATTTGTCCACAACACTGCATACTTAATTTAACTACCTTACATAGCCAGTTAATTAAACTAAGGAAGAAGTGAGGGCTCCCTGTGCCACCCCCCAACCCCTCCCATCTAGTGCATAGGAGATGTCACTATCAGTAGCATTATAATTTAAGAAAAAAAAAATGATTAAAAATATTCTGAATTACCTGGGTGCAAACTATAGTGGGCTCATTTGTGCATATAGAAGGACAGGTAGGAAAGAAGAACGGAGATTCAAGAGTACAACTTCCAGGGGCACATTCAGATGGGATCTTAATTCAGGGGAAGAAAGTTTCAAACCCTGCTTTATGTTCCCAACCTGACACAAGGTGTCAGATTTGATCACAAAAATTATAATCAACGGTTTAGTAACTCTTCCTGTGCCGATAGTAAACATCAATTAAAGAAACTAATTCCAACATATTCATCACAACGAGCCTAGTTACTTATTTTTTGACTGTGTGTGTGTTTTTTACTTTTCGACCTTAATTAAAAAACAAAACAGTTAAAAAAGGTAACTTTGGGCTTAACTTGTCACTCAGGTCTGGGCCAAATCATGGGTTGGAACTTTCTTCCTTTGTAATTGAAATTTGGTTTAAGCACAGTTTCAAAAGGTACAAAAAAAATTAATTTTTTTTAAAGATAAATATTAGCTAAAGAGACAAATTTGTACATCCATTTTTCTAGGGTTTAAAGGGAGTGACTGGCAATGTATGGTGGTTGAACTGAGATTACAGTATTTCAGGAAAAAGGATTCATTTGGGACATATAAAACCTTTTAAAGAGCTATCATTACTGAATTTGAGCGCAAAGTCGACGTTCAAAAGCATTAATTTGGGTGGTTACTGTGAACCTAACCAGGGTTCATACCAATACAATACATGTACATAATCTCAAATGAGTTCATTGCTCCCAGTCGGAGAAATGATGCACATTACAGATGCAATCTAAGAATAAAGCAGAATAAAAAGGGTATTGAACTCCAGGTATTCTGCAGCCTTAAATACATAGCGGTAGGGGAACAAGGGTATTGAAAATCTCCTCTAATCTAGAGATACCACCCGCTGGCCGCGGGGTGCAAGGATTGATGCTGGAGAAAGGAGTAACAGTAAAGAGGGTCAGAGGAATTCAACCCTCTTTCTTATCTTGAGAATGGCATTTATTTTGGCAATCTTTGCCCCAGAGTTCCATAGGGGAATTAGTTAGCACGAAGCATTCGATCAGAAGAGTCGAATGGAAATCTTGGCTTTTTAATACTGAATTCTTTTCAACCCTTAGTGCGTTTTTAAAAATTGGTTTCTTAAAATTATTTAATAATGACGACAATAAATATTATAAAAAAATCTAATGTAAACTTTTTAGATGTTTAGGAACATATTTCTTAAAATAAATGTATCAACAAATCAATGTTAGAATCAATTATTTTGCTTTCATCATTATATTGAATTTCTTATTTTTTATTAATTTGTTCGCAGATTTCTACAAATTCTTCAAATGTCGTCTTTACTTTAAAAATTCCAGAAAATCTGCAAAAAATATTGTGAATAATAAAAGATTTATATAAACTGATAATTGAATAATATTGCTTATTTTCAATGATAAGAGTTAATCTTTATTTTCTCAACCTGTTCTGAAACATTAGATTAGTTTACTATAGAATTTTTGTCTCATTTTTGTGGTCATTGTTAATAATTTAAAAAACCAATTCTCATTGCGTACCCACCCACATTGATGATTTTAAACGTCGACTTAGTAATTATAGATATTTAAAAGAGTTTTATATATGTTTCAAATGAATCATAAAAAATTTCTCTACAATACAGCAATCTAAGTTCAACCACCATACATTGCCGGTCACTTCCTTTAATTAGATCTTTTTATCAAATAATACTTCAAAATTTGAAAGAAGTAACCTCTTTTTGACAATCCTCTACATTTACACTATATATTAAAAAAAATGTTTTAAAATTGGAAAAATAAAGAAGATTGAGCAATCTAAAGCAATCAGTTTTTTAAGTTATATAAAAAAAAAACATACTTGAATTGATACAGGAATACACACAGCTAAGATAATGCCTAAGTTAGAGTTCATGATTAGTACTGAACAATATTTTGGGTCTCATTAATATGAAAGAAGATAGTACATACCTTATCTATGTGGCTGCAAGTCGGATGCAAGTATATTATGCTTTTTATCTATTGAAGCTCTGGCTAAATATCTCAACAAATGATTTAGTTTTAGTTATAATCCTAATAATTGCATCATAAATGTACGTTACAGGTGCATTTAAAAAAAAATTCAAAATAGAGGAAATATTTAACTCAATTATGTACTTTCATGAAGAATTAGTCAGACTATGAACTAGGGATGGATATCGTTCTCGAAAAAGATTTAAGAAACAATTTTTATAATAATCTTGTTTTTTTTAAATATTTGGTTTCAAAGCAAGACAATGTTTAGATATTTGAAAAAAAATAGCTTCTTGAAAGAGTTTTATTTTAGTTTGTAGCCAAAAAGAAGGTATAGATTTTTTAATTGCATATAAATGAAAGTCAGGGGGCTTTACAGACTGGGTGGAAAGCCCCCCCCCCCCTGCCCAACTATGTTTTAAATAAATATTTGTGCACTGTGATAATTAAATAATTTTTGATGCATTTTTAAAGAATTTTTTTTCATTTCTGACAAAAGCAGGATTATCATGGAAATACTAAAATTCACTGATGTTGTTTAAAATGATAAAACTTGAAATACATTGTTTAGTGTGTAGAACACAAGTTTACAGCTGTTGTTATCAGTTTCCCTTCAATTGTCAGCCCTTCCTGTTCATTTAACAAATGTTATATATAATAATATAATATTAGCAAACCATTCATGTTATTAACTATCAATGATTTACCCACGTATAATATGTTTTACTAAAAATTGGCGATGGGGAGACTGCACATGGTGAAGGGATAACAATTATAGGTTTTGATACATGGGTTATTTATATAATGGTTATAGGTTTATGTGTTCCAAATGGTATATAAACCAGTTATTTAATCTATAAGATATCAACTCTGTCTACTTTTATTTTAACTTTGGCTGAGTGATACAAGTTTTCTAACTTATACTGACATAATTTTTCCCAAAGTTTAAACTATGCTTTTGTTGATTTCATATCATTCAATTTTCCTATATATACTTTGATATGGTGGATTTTAAAGATTCAAAAAGTGCATAAACAAGGATATAGTTGTTTTTATTTTAAGCATTCAAGTGTGGAGTCAAGAAGCCGGGAACAAGAATAGTGGGAGGAGTTCCTACTCAGGTAGGGTTCCTACTCAGTTAGGGTTCCTACTTAGGTAGGGTTCCTACTCAGGTTTGGTTCCTACTCAGGTAGGGTTCCTACTCAGCTAGGGTTCCTACTTAGGTAGGGTTCCTGCTCAAGTAGGGTTCCTACTCAGGTAGGATTCCTACTCAGGTAGGGTTCCTTTCCAGGTAGGGTTCCTACTCAGGTAGGGTTCCTACTCAACTAGGGTTCCTACTTAGGTAGGGTTCCTGCTCAAATAGAGTTTCTACTCAGGTAGGGTTCATGCTCAGGTAGGCTTGTTCCTACTCAGGTAGGGTTCCTACTCAGCTAGGGTTCCTACTTAGGTAGGGTTCCTGATCAAGTAGGGTTTCTACTCAGGTAGGATTCCTACTCAGGTAGGGTTCCTACTCAGCTAGGGTTCCTACTTTGGTAGGGTTCCTGCTCAAGTAGGGATCCTACTCAGGTAGGGTTCCTACTCAGGTAGGGTTCCTACTCAGGTAGGGTTCCTACTCAGCTAGGGTTCCTACTTAGGTAGGGTTCCTGATCAAGTAGGGTTCCTACTCAGGTAGGGTTCCTACTCAGTTAGGGTTCCTACTCATGTAGGGTTCCTACTAAGGTAGTGTTCCTCCTCAGGTAGGGTTCCTACTCAGGTAGGGTTCCTACTCAGGTAGGGTTCCTACCCAGGTGGGGTTCCTACTCAGGTAGGGTTCTTACTCAGGTAGGGTTCCTACTCAGGTAGGGTTCCTACTCAGGTAGGGTTNCTACTCAGGTAGGGTTCCTACTCAGGTAGGGTTCCAACTCAGGTAGGGTTCCTAATCAGGCAGGATTCCTACTAAGGTAGGGTTCCTGCTTAGGTAGGGTTCCTACTCAGGCAGGGTTCCTACTTAGGTAGGGTTCCTACTCAGGTAGGGTTCCTACTCTGGTAGGGTTCCTGCTCAGGTAGGGTTCCTACTCAGGTAAGGTTCCTAATCAGGTAGGGTTCCTACTCAGAAAGGGTTTTTACCCAGGTGGGGTTTCTACTTAAGTAGGGTTCCTACTTAGGTAGGGTTCCTACTCAGGTAGGGTTCCTACTCAGGCAGGGTTCCTACTAAGGTAGGATTCCTGCTCAGGTAGGTTTCCTACTCAGGTAGGGTTCCTACTTAGGTAGGGTTCCTGCTCAGGTAGGGTTCCTACTCAGGTAGGGTTCCTACTCCGGTAGGGTTCCTACTCAGGTAGGGTTCCTAATCAGGTAGGGTTCCTACTCAGGTAGGGTTTCTACTCATGTAGGGTTCCTATTCAGAAAGGGTTCTTATCCAGGTGGGGTTTCTACTCAAGTAGGGTTCCTACTCAGGTAGGTTTCCTTCTCAGGTAGGGTTCCTACTTAATTAGGGTTCCTACTTAATTAGGGTTCCTACTTAAGTAGGGTTCCTACTTAAGTCGGGTTCCTACTCAGGTAGGTTACCTTCCTCTGTAGGGTTCCTACTCTTAGGTAGGGTTCCTACTCAGGTAGGGTTCCTACTTCGGCAGGGTTTCTTCTCAGGTAGGGTTCCTACTATCAGGTAAGGTTCCTACTTATATAAGTTTCTTACTTAGGTAGGGTTTCTTTTTTGGCTTAATCAGGTAGGTTTTCTACTCAGGTAGAGCTTCTATTCAGAAAGGTTAAGGTACAAAAGGGTAAAAAGACCTGTCTGTGTTTAAAAAAAAATCTAAATCTCATAACTTTTTATCATTTATTATTATTTGCTATTCCAGCTAGAGATCCAAAAAACGTATTTTTGAAAAGCCTATTGATAAATAGATAGAAGAACACATCCCACTTATCACTCATCTTAATATTTGTCATAAACAAAAAACTTTGTGTTACATTTTTCCTACCTTTTTTTCACTTTTTTTAAAAACCCCCTAAGCACCCAAACTATTAAGTTATAGGTATAATTTTCAATGAGCTGGCCTTGAAAAATTGGATTCTGAACATGTATTGCAACCCTATATTCTATAAAGATAGATTCAGAACCCGTCACCTTTACAGGGGTTAGAATAAAGAAGAAAAGATTGAATTTGTTTTGTTTTAAGGTTAATGAGTACCCATGGATGGTAAGACTTCAGTTAACTATAAATGGTCAGACTGAGCCTCTTGGTTGTGGAGCAACACTTGTAGCACAAGAATGGGCTATCACTGCAACACATTGCATGGGGGTAAGTAACCAAGGGTTTCAAATTATACCTGTGAAGGTTTGGAGGTAGAAGAAGGGGGGTTTAGGGGATGTTGTCCCCCTTTCCTTCTTACTTTTTACCAAGTATTTTAATCCCAATCATATGAATTATTATCTTAAAATGTGTTAATTCCTACAAATATTTAAATAAGGGTCTGAAGGCTTCTGATTTGGCAGCACTTCTTGGAGAAGATGATACTGAAACAACATCTGAAACAACTTTGACGTAAGATATGATTAAAATTATGTACAAAGACAACTGCTTAGAAATTTACACTTTTCAGGAAGTCTTTCCCAGTGTCCAAGATCATAAATCATCCAAACTTTCAAGATGTCTCTAATGATATTACCCTTCTTAAACTCAGCTCAAAGGTAAGTTTAGCAGGCCTAGCTAATCTGGTACAATCTTAGCTTTTCCAATTGCAATTTTTTCACTATGCTCCTATTAAGTAAACTAAGCTTTAAACAAAATTTTCTGATAAAACTGATAAATTTTTAAAAATAATTTTTTTCCTAGTAATTTTTTCAATTTTAATTGTGATTTGCTAAAAATTAAATTGTGCTTGATCAAGTGTTTTGACGTTTATAGGATAGAAAGAGACAAACAAACAGATAAAGTGTTAAATTTCTTAGTTTTACAACTCAAAATCAACAGTTTTTTTGTTCGTCCTTTGATTCAATAACGAATAAAATCTGTAATCTGGAGACACATTTTTTAAGAATAGAATGACTTTTGTACAACTGACGAATGCAATATCCATTCTTTATCTTCTTGCATAATAATGCAAAAAGTTTCAAAACCCTGATAGATTTTATTGTTTCTTTTAGTTATCTTTATTAAGGTTGATCTGAATAAATATACTCCAGTATGTTTGCCAGCTCCTGATACTAGTTGGGTTGGAAAAACTGCTTGGGTTTACGGTTATATATATATATAGATAAAACTAAACATAAAATATGTATCACTATTTAAATTAATTTTTATCACCCTGTTTATTGTCTTCAACAAGTATTTGTTTACGTATCCATATTTCAGAGTCATCAGAACATACCAATTTCAAATCCTTAATTTTCCTATATTTGAAAAAAAAGTATAATACAATGCTATTTTTTCTGATTAGATTAAATTTTAAACCCTACCTTTATAAAATTGGTATTGACAATTTCAAGCTAAGAATATTATTCAACGATGTCAGGTATTTTCACAAATGACAATTTCCCTACTGTGTAATTTCCCAGGTGGCAACTTTCCAAGTCTATTCTAACCGCAACGCTTGGCTCCATAGTGACTCTTAGCTGCAGTGTTCGGCCCCCATTGTAGCCTACGGAGAAGGCATAATATAACCTTTGGGAATTTTTCGCTTGGGAAATTACACATTGGTGAAATTGCCTCTTGGGAAATTGTCATCTCAGAACCTATTTACCTCAGGCTGGGGAGCAACATCATTTGGCGGATTTTCTTCCAACAAACTATTAGAAGTTCCTGTAGTTGTTGTCAATCTTGACACCTGCAGAAGTCCTGGAGGAGTCTATCAAGATGTTAGTATTATCTATTTATAAAAAGTACAGCATTCTCTGGTGTTAGTTTTGTTTGGATGTCTTATCATAACTTTTTTAAGATCTAGATGTTTATTATCTCCGTATCGAGATTATTTTAAAGATACAAAATTGTTTATATTATTTTTACAAAAAACTATTGTACAATAGTGGCATGTTAATACATTTGTATTTTAGTTAAGAAAGTTCTTTAGTTTGCAGATGCATTTTTTCATTTTTTATTTCCAAAATTCATATTAAATTCTGTTTCTAAGGAAAAAAAAACTTTTTCAAGTATTTTGGACCGATCATAACTAATAAGCCCCTGGACCGGCAGCCAGGGAAATGTTCTTCCCTTGGGTTTAAGATTCTAAGTTGAGTGGGTAGACTTTTTAGGGAAAAATATTTAAAGTGTGGGTAAACTGTGTGAGTAACTATGAGTAACCTGGACAATCCTGGGTTCCCAATATTTGCCAGGATATGAATTTGGCTGTTTGCCATGACTTTTTTGCTATTCCTTGTTTAAGCAAATTGAACAATGTCACAATGGACTAGGGTCATTTTTTATTCAAACCAGACCAACCCCTTGTACTGGCCTTAGTGACGTGCTGCAAAACCAACCCAACCCTATCCCTTAAAAGCTTGGTTTCATCTTTGATGGCTCGTCCAGACTTTTACAGTACCTGGCCTATCATAGGCCTTTTTTTATCTACCCCACTAATTTAGATTTGTGTACTGTAGGGTTAAGAAATATGATACATATGTTTATCCCATGGCTGTGTTTTTTGCTGTACAGCTAGCTTAAAAAAACGTTTCAATTTTCTTTCTGCCTGAATCCAGGCAGGAAAAGTAAAGAATTTCCCCAATTTATCCAGTTTTGATGGCTTGCTTTGAAGAATTTCTCTACAACAACTTTGTGTGAATGATTCCTCGTTAATTCTCGAAAAATTTCCCATAATTGGTCCCCAATCTAGAGGTCTTTGGGGATCATATTTTTGAGACTTACTTTCGAGAATTTCCTGGGAATTTCTCCAAAACATTTCTCCGGAAATTCCTGAGAAATTCTCAGGACTTGGTCACTAATTTTACAAATTTTTGTGGAACTTCTAAAGAAATCTTAAGAAATTCCTAAGAATTTGTCAGGAATTTTTCCCCAAGAACTGCTAAAAAAATTTTAACCCTATTCCCGCTGGGGGGGGGGTCAATTTGACCCCCCCCTGTAGTTTTTTTTACATAACTCAAAAAGTATTGGTCTGAGGCTGTTGAAATTTTCTGACTTTTCTTACATACCCAAAGCCCTCCCTTTAGGCCTAAAACCGGGCTTTAATACTAACTGCCTGAGTCCTCAGGCACACTGCCTGAATGACTGCTCTTGCCTGTAGCAAACTAAATCTTTGTTTTGACCCACTTTCACTTGTCAGATTTTGATAAAATTTAGCTTTTTGGAAAGCCTATGACATAAGGAAACGGATTGCACAAGTTTTGCGAAAAAAAAATTGCAAATTTTTTGCAAACAACCTGTGAAAGGAAATTTGCACATTTTTAGTTTTTCTTGATTAAAAATAGGGTTATTTGAAATTTTGCAAAAATTTTTGCATATTTGAAATGGCATGGTCAAGGGCTTTTCAAAAATGTATAATTTGTCATTTTTTGGAAAAAATTTTTTTTGCAAACATTTTTACTATAAAACTGGGTTTTGCGATAAAAATTCAATTTTCGCAAATTTGCAAATTTTTTTGCAGATTCTAAAAGTAGAGCACAAGAGCTTTCTAATGATGTATCATGTGTCATATTTGGACATAAAACATGGGATTTAGAGGGGGGGGTCAAATTGACCCCCCCCCCAGCGTATCCTGGTTTTCAAGTACCCCAGCGGAGATAGGGTTAAGAAATTCCTGAGAATTTGTCAGGAATATTTCTCTGTAAGTTCCTGAGAAATTCTTAGAACTTGGTCACTAATTTTACGGATTTTTTGGGGAACTGAATAATTGAGACATAGTCTCGAGAAATTCCTAATCATTTTTTAGGAATTTGTCCCTAAGAAATTCCTGAGAAATTCTGAGAAATGTTTCTCCGTAAATTCTCAAGAGTTTCTCAGGAATATTTCCCCCAGAAGTTTCATTTTTCCCCAGAAGGTGTTTCTGAGGTTCCTTTTATTATGCACTGCCCTAACTAAATCTTTTTTTCTTTGCAGCCTTATTGATGAAAAATGATAATTAACTTTAGAAATTTTGGAAAAATTAATAATCTTTTTCATTTCTTCTTGACAATTCAGTTGTCTGAAAATACAAAATCCATGACAAGTTGACAACTAAGATCAAATACAACTAAAACATTCTGATTTAAGAAGTTTGTTATACTTCTCAAAAGTTGGATTGGTAATATAGATAGTTATTAAGATGTTCACTACTCATGGGATTTTAAGTCAGGAATATGCTGAGAATATTTCAAGATATTTCTTTGTTTTGTATCAGAAAAAAACACTTGTTCTTAACTTTAAAAAAAAAAACAATAGCTTTTATACGATCGTTTTTATAAACATGTTCACTGATGAATCTGACTTTTATGACAATTAATTTTGATTTATTTTAGGAAGATAAGTTCGCATGAATGTTGTCTTAAATGTTTTTTTATTATCGAGAGAAATAACCCAAATATTTTCTGACCAAAGGGATTTCTTATCTAAGGGTTTTCCAACCAAAAAATGTATTTTGTTAACAGTAGTTAGCAATGAGTTTTAACAGTCTTCAAAAATTGAAAAACTTCATTAACGAATTGACGAACAAAATCTTAAAAAACGACTTATTTGCTTTTTTAATACTAAAACGATCTTTTTCAAATTGATCGTTTTTAAAAGACTGTTATGTTTCTTGTTTTTTTTTCTCTGTTGTGTTTAAAATTCGAATTGATCTTTCTTAAAAAAGTGAAAACTGTATGGTAGAAAACTAATTTGAAGCAAAAAAGTTTGCAAATGCCTGAAAAAGTAATTAATTTAGGTTGAAATTGGTATGGTTTGTGCTGGTGGGGTGAAAGGAGAGGATTCATGTCAGGTTAGAACCAAGATGGTATCACAGGTCTTACACATAGATGGTGAATGCACAACATTGTTTGTGAATGATGGTGGCGTTTTGAAATAAGCGAATAATGGGCAAATGACTAGATCCTTCAGAGAAATAAAAAAAACATTTTTTTAAAAACAAAGAAAAGAACTCAAAAAACTAAAACTTTAAAATTGTTCTTGAACAAACTTAAAAAAAACGATAGTTTATTTACTGAACAAACAAATTTACCAACAGATTTTTAGAAATCAACCAATGATATTTTCGAACAAAAGCAATATTTTTTTTAACTAAACAAACAATTTTATTGAACAAACAATTTTACTTAATTATCGTTTAGTGGGAAAACGAACAAAATATATTGAAAATGAACAATCATTTTGAGAACGAATAATGCATTTTTTGAATGATTGAAAAAAACTTATGAAATTGGTTGTTAACTAACAATGAACGAACGAAATAAAGAAAAGGCAAAAGTGTTTCATCTTTAGTTTTCATCTCAATTAATATAAATTCTTTAGGTCAACATTATCATATAGTATCTACCCAACAAACAAAAACCCGTGAAGAATACAAGATTATTTGGTTTATTTCACACGAGTGACCCGTCATTATCTCGTGATAATTCACTTGTTGTCGAGGTGATTGTCGACGATTTGATCACGGGTCTAGGGCCGAGTTTTTACACAGTGAAAACTTGAGTTTATTTCACGAGATGAATACGGGATTTTTACATGGGAAAATTATTTTTCTCCCATCTACTTTAGTTACATTTTTAAAAACTCCGGGAAAAGGGGGGGGATACATAATTGATTTCTGATATATAAAATATACTGTGTAAAAGTATATAATTATTAATACAAAATGTTTAGAAACTAAACATTTTATTTTATATCTTTTACATTAAACATTTTGAACATGTAAACTTTAAACTTTTCTTATCACAAAGTGATATTTCAAGTCTAAGTAATGTTCAATTATAGAGGACGTGAGTCAGACTCTAATAAAAACGCATAAATAACTTCCAGTATATATATTTCTTATAACTTAAATAAATTCAAATACCAAAGACGACTTTCAAGTCGTCTTCCTATTGTCATGTTTCGTGGGACACCCTGTAGATCCAAATGGGTTCAACTCAGGGAGTAAGGAATAGAATTGGAAGATACAACTGACGTGGCCTGCCCTACCATATGATTATGCATGCTTTGCAGACAGGTACTCCATTTGTATGAGAAATATTCAGAATAGGTTATTATATACTTCTTATTCAAAGTACCCCTCTGCAAAGAATGTATAATCATATGGTAGGGCGAACCACGTTAGTTAATAGTTATATCTCCCTTCTTTTCCTTACTCCTTGGTTACGCTGTTTAGCCAGCTGTAACGAACATATAAATCAGCGAACAACTTTATCATTTAGATTTAGTTTGTAAAGTAATTAAACATTGTTTGTTGTAGTTTTTAGTTTTGCTGTAATTTAAAAATCATATTATTTCTGCCAAATATGAAATTAAGGATTGAAATAAATTTAAATAAGACCAAAAAATTCTTTAAAATAAGTTATAAAACGTCTCAGAGCGATTTTTCTAAAACCATTTATGGGGGGGGGCACACAATTCCACCCCCCCCCCTCTCTAGGATTAATTGAATTTGGCCCTGTTTAGGCCGGGAAATATGGAGTGTATACTGATGTTTCCTTCTACCGTGGTTGGATACAAGAACAGTTTGATGCCAATGGAGGGGCAACATTAGTCCCGTAAACATTATTGTAATTTTAACAAAGAATTGACAAGTTTGTAAGATTAGAAAGATTAAAGCAAATATTTATTTTGTATTTACTCATTGCTAGGGCTGGGCACCTTCCGAATATTTAAAGTCCTTCGTCGACAGTTAACAAAAAATTAAACAAGAAATTCTATAAAGGATGTAAGTTTTATGCAATTTTAAGCAAAGAAATTTTAAAAAGTTCCGTTTTAGGTGAATTTTTAAGTAAATTTTTTTTTAACTGTTATTTGTTTGTTAACAATTTCAGAATTTAGATCTGCAGAAATTAGTTAAGCTTTAAAGGGAGTGTTCGCGAAAAATGAAAGGCGGTATAGGTTTAATGCGATAAAAAAGCACTTTTGATCGCTACTAATCTTACTTCTATCTGCTGTGTCTACAAAGAGAAAATTGTTAAAGACGTCTCATACTGAAAAATATGGCGTCCATACAAATTGAGAAAATTGCAACTTACGACTTAGACCTTAAAAAAATCAATTTAATTTCAAACAAATCATTCAGATATTACAACCTATAGTCATTGATTATCTTTCGCCACATTTGCATATATTTGATATTTCATACTAGTTTTGATTTTGTTTTTTAAAATAATATTTAGCTTACAACTTGTTTTTGAACATTCCTGGAAAATATGAAAATGTTGTCTTCATTACCAAAAATCCTCGAAACAGGAATACATGTTTTTATAAGTAATTCTCAGATCATAACAATTAAAACATATTATGAAAAATCAACTATATATAAATGTGGCGAAAGATAATCGATGGCTATAGGTTGTAATATCTGAATGATTTGTTTGAAATAAATTTTTTTTTTTACGGTCTAAGTCGTATGTTGCAATTTTCTCAATTTGTATGGTCGCTACGTTCTTCGGTATGCGACGTCTTTAACAATTTTCTCCTTATAGACGCAACAGATAGAAGTAAGATTAGTAGCGATCAAAAGCGCTTTTTTATCGCATTAAGCCTATACCCCCTTTCATTTTTCGCAAGCACTCCCTTTAAAAAGTTTAAAAGGTTTTTTTTCGAACAAAAACTAATTTAAAAAAAAATAGAAAATTGAAAATCGTAATTGAAAATTGATGCATCGTTTTTACAGATGTCTGAATCTTTGTGTGTTGGCAACCTGTGATATTTCAAATGTTGACATTATACTATTACATATGAAAGAAAAATGAATCAAGGCAACTACTCATATTATTAATATTCGACGAGTCGGTTTTTCTTACAATTTATTATTATTTACAACATTACTAAACTAAAGGAAAATACTATACGAATAATTATTATGAATTGAAGATGTTTCAGAGTGATGGGGAATCTTCAAGGGAACCTCTAGTCAAGGGAGCTGGTCTTCAACTGATTTTTTTTCCCCAGATTTCGCTCCACCCTGGGCTAGCATTTAACCCTAGTACCCCGTGAGCTGGCCGGCTAGCCCACCAGCCCCCGGGTCTCTGGGATAACGGAACTTTCAGCTTGGCTTTGGTTTCTTCGCGTGGCTTGGGTTATTTATAGAATTCAAACACAAACAGGAATAAATCCGTTAGATTTAAGGAGGGATGGAAAAAGGGGTGGGGGGGAGAAACTGGATATGATGGAAGGAGGGAAAAAGACCCATTTATGATCGCAGGAAAGATCAACACATCACTTTCCTGCTACAATACTTCTAGTCGAATATATACTTCTAGTGGAATATATACTTTTAGTCGAATGTATACTTCTAGTGGAATATATACTTCTAGTGGAATATATACTTCTAGTCAAATATATACTTCTAGTCGAATATATACTTCTAGTCGAATATGTACTTCTAGTCGAATAAATACTTCTAGTCGAATAAATACTTCTAGTCGAATAAATACTCTAGTCGAATAAATACTTCTAGTCGAATATATACTTCTAGTCGAATGTATACTTCCAGTGGAATATATACTTCTAGTCGAATATATACTTCTAGTCGAATATATACTTCTAGTCGAATATATACTTCTAGTCGAATATATACTTCTAGTGGAATATATACTTCTAGTCAAATATGTACTTCTAGTCGAATGCACATGATTTTCAAAAATGTATATTTTATCATTTTTTAGACATTCTTTTGCAAACATTTTTAATATATAACTGGATTTTAAAAAAAATTGTTGCAAATTTGCAATATTTTTTATAATTCTTATATTAGAGCATAAGAGCTTTCTAATGTCATATTTGGACATTAAACATATGATTTAGAGGGGGGGGAGGGTTCAATTTTTCACCTTAAGCGTATTCTGGTTTTCAAGTAGTGATAGGGTTTAATCTTGTTGGGTTAAAGTTATATTATATAACTAAGTCTAAAAGTCGTCTTCCTATTCCAGAGTTGTTATGGTTCCTAATGTACTTACACATATATTTAATTTTTTTTAATCCGCAATCATGATGCTGAAGAATGTCCAACATGAAACACAGTGTCCAGCAATAACCAATCTTAAAAAACAATATAAACATGTTCTAGAATGCTTATTTTAGGACATATATACAGTGAAACCCTTAATACCCGCATAGAACAAGCGACGCTGTTTTAGAGTCTGAAAACGACCCGCACGACCCCAAAAACGGGCGCCGGCCCGACTCTATTTTAGTACTAA
>NW_019398066.1:0-26516 GCF_000591075.1 Eurytemora carolleeae
AACTTTTGAAAGAGGCAAGCATAAAATTAGTTTAAGGGACTGTTACCGAAAATTTTACTGGTCTTGCATTAGTGTAAATAATAAATGATTCATAGTGGTATCCTTTATCCTAAAGGTAGAAGAATTTCTATCTAAAATTAAACTATTTTCGACCAAGTTATTGCTTCCCCTTTCAGAATAAAACTGCATTTGATTTAAATAATTTTCAGATAATAAGAAAAATAATCGCCATAATTAATGTGTTGAACGATTTAACGGGAATTATTATTAATTTTAATCAACACACTTTTAATTAAGAGTTATTGTAATTTGTAAGTTTTATAAACAATATCTCTAAAAATAGTATTAGTCAAATAGATTATCAAGTACAATAGGTGGCAACAGAGAAATTAACCAATTATACACAACGTCACAAGTGTCAAATATAACAAGGACAACGAAATTTTCTCACATTATTTGACATGTTTCCCAAGATTAAATAAAAAAGTGTAAAAACAGAAACTAAAGAACACATAAAATTGCACTTATTTTACTGTAAGAAAAGCACTTTATTCTAAAATTATCACTATTATTGATGATTTTGTCGGACACAAAACTGATTTGACACTTGTGACGACAGAATACAACTGTACTGAGAGTGTACAAATTCTACGTTGCCATCTATTGTACTAGAATCTGTTTGGTATTAGTTAAAATTGAAAAAAACAAAACAATAATAACACTAAATGTTAAAGAAAATAAGATAGTACAAATCGTTCTGTGGTATCCTAAATATGTTTTTTTTCCTTTGTCTATGTATTTAATAATATAAAGATCATGTATTTTTAAACATTTTGTTTCAATTAATTTAGTTTTTAGTTTTTAACATTTTTTAATTGAATGCTTAAAAATCAATAGTATAAATCTGTCTTGAGTTACCAAAGTATGCTTTATTTCTTATGTCTCTTTGATAATATGGAAAACGTGCCTTCAATTTTAAACGTTTTATTTAACACTAGCTGAAGTGCCCGTTTTTTTAAATTTTCACTGTATAGTAAATACCTTTAGTGTCCAGAAGACAAAATTGGGTCGAAAACTAAAAATTGTGAATCCAGGCCTCAACTAAGGTTTTATTGTAATTAATTGAAAAAAAAGATCAGGAGCGAAGAGCTTTATCATTTAGATGAATTTTTTTATTTTTTTTTATTTTTTTGAATTAATGTTTTTTCCTTAGGTAAAAGATGAGCTCTACGTTTCTGGCGGAAGGATAAGTTTAGGTAAAAACAAATATTTTGTTATTTTAACTTTAAATTTTTTTCTGCTGTTTGAATATTCCATTGTCTTAATTCGAACTCATTTAAACTAATATTAGCTCTTAAAGATGTCCGTTAGGGCTAGTATGATGGAAACTTTCCGTAATGATATATCACCATTGCGTTTTAATCTACCACTAGTTATGTTTTTTATGTTTTTTTTCGCCCAAAATAGCGTTTTTTGCCGACAAATGACGTTTTGACCATTTTGGTTACGTTTTATACTAGCTATATAGTGATCTTGAATTTAAATATTTTTACCGTATCTTGCTCTCAGTCCCTTTCTGGACAGTTGTTTCTATAAACTACGTGAACAATCCCTTGAATTGCTTTTTTATTTTTTTTATTTCAGTTGAGATTGCTAGTGCGCTGAATGTTGATTTCAGTCATATTGAGCAGACTGCTCTGCAGATTGCTAAATCTGATCGAGAGACCCATCTTGTCCTAGGTGGGTTAAAGAAACTCTACACACTTGTTTGCTGATTCCATTAGCGCCTGATCCAATCAGGGTTCAGTCATGTGTTTGTTGTCTATTCTGAACCAATAAAAATTGTGTTGCGGTAACATATATCTTTCTATCTATCTCATTATCCAATTAGAGATATGAATCCTTTAGTTAATGAAAATATTTACTTCTACTTCCAGGCATAGTGTTCAATCAAGCCTCCATTTAAAGAGTGGCATGTCAGATTCAAAATGTTTCCCTTTTAACCTTCATCTAAGCTAAAATGAGCAAGATTTTTATCTGGAAGAGAGTCGAATTATGACTTATTTTATGGCTTAAAGGATACTGTTGTTAATAGGACATGTCGGTCTATAAACGGAGGCTCACTTTAACTTTAGTCTTAAGTCCTTCTAAATACAGTTTTTTATATTATTTGAATTCATAAGTGTGAGGAACAAATAGTTTTTTTGTTGATTAATTTCTTTTTTTTTCATTCTAAAATAAAAAAATCTCTTTTTAAAAACAAAATCCTTTTTTAAGGTCGTAATAATCCTTTCTTCAAAACCCAGAACTAAATTTTGTTAAATTGTTTACTTTTGAAGTTTTTTAAAACAGTAATATAATTTGACTCTTAAGTTTTATTGTTTCCGAGTTCCCCATCATTAAAGTTGACTTTCTTATTATCTTTACATCGTTTTTAACCAAATCCTTACCCTACTTTCTATCACTAAATTTACAGTATTTTCTTCTCAATATATTTTGACAAAAACTTTGGCACAGGAGTTTGTCTAAAAATATTACATTTTTCGAAATGTCTTCTTTAAACAAACAACAGATATAGCAAAAAAAAATCAAAAAACGATGAGTAAATAAAATGAATAATACAAACAAAACAAATTGATTAAACAAAGAAAAAAACAAAAGAAAATTTTGTTACCTTTACAAAAAGGATTTTGTCAAGTGAATAGGTTTAAAAAAATACAACTTAAAAAGTCAAGTAAATAATTTGTTATTTTTATTTTTTTTTATTTTAAACTATATTTTTGTGCAGGTCAGCTTGTATCCTACCACTACCTGGATAACCTGGCTAGGCAGATTAACGAGAACTTGCAGCAGAAAGGTAACGTTTAGTGCGCAGGATAAATTATGATGCCGCGTTTACTATGATGCGCTATTGCTTTCTGATGTCGTGCATGAGGCCTCTCTGCATGGAAAAACCTCCCCCTAAATTTTTATCCCATTTCAAGACAATGTTAGACATAAAAAGCAATATTATGACATTGTCCAATATTTATTAAATGTATTTTGATTGGAAAACAAAGAGACTGCAGGAATGACAATTTTTTAGTATTATTAATTTAATTCATGAAAACTTAGTTTCTACTCCGCATTTGGTATTTATCTATATAATAAAACAAGACATTCGTATATATATATGTTGCCTATAGTCGGCCAAACGGCTGGACTGATTGGGCTGAATTTTTTTGTTTATACTCACGGGCAACGTCGGGCCCATCAGCTAGTAAGTTTATATTTAGAAAACTAAATACTTCAATTGTGAATGTATTAAGCTAATCTTTAAATATGTTTACAGTTTGTCTTTTTATTCTGTGATATTTTAGTTTTATTTTGTGATTATTTTGTTTTATTTTATAATTTTGCAGGAACCATCTCTATTCCATCTCTGACTAAGGAGTATGATCTACCAACAGAATTCCTAGTTGATGAGGTAATGGAATATATAATTCCTAGTTGATAAGGTAATGGAATATATAATTCCTAGTTGATGAGGTAATGGAAAATATAATTCCTTGTTGATGAGGTAATGGAATATATAATTACTATTTGATGAGGTAATGAAATATATAATTCCTAGTTGATTAGGTAATGGAATATATAATTCCTAGTTGATGAGGTAATGGAATATATAATTCCTAGTTGATGAGGTAATGGAATATATAATTCCTAGTTGATGAGGCAATGGAATATTTGCGAAATAAATAAATTGGCAAGAATATACGGGAACAGTTTAAAGAGCT
This sequence comes from Eurytemora carolleeae, assembly GCF_000591075.1. Taxonomy (NCBI): domain Eukaryota; kingdom Metazoa; phylum Arthropoda; class Copepoda; order Calanoida; family Temoridae; genus Eurytemora; species Eurytemora carolleeae. The sequence continues at coordinate 3,777 of NW_019398066.1, forward strand.
CCATATAATCATTTAACTAAAAAAACTAATTATCTGTAACATTAGCAGAAAGTGAAGAATACGACATTTGATGAATTCTTTCGATGTATAGCTTATATAGGGTTTAACTACAGTATTGTGGAGAAATTTTAGGATTAATTTGAGACTTATAAAACGTTTCAATAATGTATAATTACCGAGTTTGAGCTCTAAGTCGACGTTCAAAATCTTTCATTTGGGTGGTTACGTTTAGAGAACTGGTTTTTTTCAATTATTCAATAAACAACGACGAAGAATGTAAAAAAAAGTTCTGCAGTTAACGACTGAGTTGCTTAGAAACAGGTTGAGAAAAAAAATTAAACTTTATCATCGATAGCAAGTAATCTTATTGAGATATTGGTATTTTTAATGTCTCATTGTTCACAAATATTTTTTGTAGTTTTCCTGGAATTTTTCTGAAAAGACGACATTTGAAGAATTTGAAGAAATCGGCGAACAAATCCGTAAAGAATAAGAAAATCAATATAAAAATGAAAGAGAAATATTTGATTATAACATTGATTTATTGACAAATTTCTATTGAGAAATATGTTCCTTAACATCTAATGAGTTTATTGTAGAATTTTTGTTACATTTTCGTCATCGTTATTGAATAATATTTTAAAAACCGATTCTCAAAATCACCCTTTCAAAATGAACAATCTATGAGGATTTTAAAAATTGAATTTGCGCTCTCGCTGAACAAATATGCACCGTAAAACATCTCATAAGTCTCAAAGGAATCTTAAAGGATTTCTCTACAATACTGCATTCTCAGTTCAACTACCATACATTTCCAGTCACTACCATAAGAAACTTAATCTAGAGTGCCATGACCTAAAAATATTCTTATCATCATTTAAGAATAATTTCCATTTATATTCTATATCTTTGTTTTTATTTCGGGATCTTTGCAATTTTGTATATTTTTAATGTCGTCTTCCTATTCTATAGTTTTCTGGTTATCACTGTATTCTTTGATGATTAGTCTTATTTCACATAGAAAAACACCGATATAGAGAAGCATAGAGTACCATCGTCGTTGCCACTTTTTGAATGGATTATTAATTTGAATTTTGTTAACAATCCCTTAGATTTGATATTTAGGTTAGTAAGAGGATTGGATCCATAATTCAAGGATTCAAGGATGAGTCGGATCCGAAGGTTTGTAATATTTTTAAATATTTGGAAAAACATCAGATTTTTGGGTAAAGAAATAGTTAATTTGAAAACTAAGCATTTAACCTGCAGTGGTCGGAGTTTATATCAACACAATGAAGACGACTTTTCTATCTGAATTCTGCATTTTAACAAGCTTTTTTAAAAATTAGAAGTTTACAAGTAAACATTGAGAATCTGTTAATTGACAGCTTCTCTCTGTTTCCATGCTGTTTGAAAGCTTGGTAGAAATCCAAAATTTAAATCGAAAGTCGTCTTAATTGTATTGATAAAACAATGACGACTGTATAATAATTTAATTATTATGATTTTGAACCCTATTTTCTAGATTATTATGACCCTGAACCTTATTTTCTAGATCATTATGACCTTGAACCTTTTTTTCTAGATTATTATGACCATGAATCAAATTTCTAGATTATTATGACCCTGAACCATTATTTCTAGATTATTTTGACCCTGAACCATATTTTCTAGATTATTATTACCCTGAACCATATTTTCTAGATTATTATGACCCTGAACCATATTTTCTAGATTATTATGACCCTGAACCATATTTTCTAGATTATTATGACCCTGAACCATATTTTCTTGATTATTATGACCTTGAACCATATTTTCTAGATTATTATGAACCTCAACCATATTTTCTAGATTAATATGACCCTGAATCATATTTTCTAGATTATTATGACCCTAAATCATATTTTCTAGATTATTATGACCCTCAACCATATTTTCTTGATTATTATGACCCTGAACCATATTTTCTAGATTATTATGACCCTGAACTATATTTTCTAGATTATTATGACTCTGAACCATATTGCGCGAAATCGTGCAAAAGTTCGCGGCATTCTGTCTGCCATTACGATACCGACTCCATGTGCGACTATCATCTCCAGGTATTTAATTTCCCTTTAAAAATAATATTTTGAATATTTTAATTTTTATAAGAAACTTTATTTTTGCTCTTTTCATGCTCAGGAACGTTTTATTTTTTAAGAGATTTGTCATATATTTAAGTATAGTGGTGTAAGTGTCATTTTTATAAATTTGCGTGTTTCAGTCAGAAAAATTTTAGGTTGATTACTACATTTTCAAAATTCTGATCAGCCATGTCTACAAGATTTAAACTTTTTAAAAATCTGGAAAATAGAATTATTTGAATAAGAATTTTTGTGGTGTTAACTGTTCACTGTTCAATAGTTCCGAACACGCACTGATTTTTTTGCAATGTTCAACTTTCTACCATTTGCTTTGTTATTTATTATTGTTTTTAGCAAAATATAACCAGAAATTGTCTAATCTATCCCAAAATATATGAATTTATTAAAGTTACATTGTTTGTCTTGTTAAATTAGAATTGTCAAATGCAAAATAACGAAATGAACCTTTAGATAATACAGGATGTCCCAATTTACATATGGTGGTTCAGTGATGACTTCGAGACCTTTGCTCCGAGTTTGCAATCTAATACCAATAACTTAGTTCAAGAGTCAAAATAAGGGGTATTAAAGAATTTGAGCCGCAGTTTAAATTAAGCGCCGGCTTAAATCTTGAAACATTTGATACAATTTTAAGTGGAACCAACCATGTTTAAGCCGCGGCTTAAATTTTAACCGCCGCTTAAATTCTTTAATTTCGGCCTCAGGAAGGATTTGAACTGAGGATTCAAACTTTGAACCGGTAACAGTAGGCAGTTCAGCGACCCCTCCACTTAATTAAATCTGAGGCCAAATTTAAAGAATTTGAGTCGCGCCTTAAATTTTAGACGCGGCTCAAATAGGGTTGGTTCCACTTAAAATTGTATTTAATGTTTTAAGATTTAAGTCGGCGCTCAATTGAAGCCGGTTTTTGGCGGATTTGAGATGCGGCTCAAATTCATTAAATTCGGACTCGGGTCCCGGTTAATGTTAAAATATTAGTATTAATCAAAGTGCTGTATTTACATCGTTCAAAACTATTTAACAATTTGTCCATCTTCTTAATACATTCTGTAAAGTATAAAGTTGTTCGTACTGTACAGTACTGTCATGCGGGTTTATTACCCGTACAGTGTACACTGTTCACTGTTCATTGTACATTACTGATATATATTGTATGTACATTATATGTACATTATATGGTACAAACTTGATACAGTCGTCGTCGTATATATCAATACAATGAAGACGACTTTAAAAAATATTTTTTTAAATTTCTACCAAGCTTGGATTCTTTAAATGTTTACTTGTAACTTGTAAGTTGAAAAACGCTAGTTTGAAATCAAAACTTAAATAGAAAAGACGTCCGCATTGTATTGATATAAACACCAACCACTGTACAACATGGAGTAAAGTGGTACTGTGTATATATATAAATGTTCTTTACTTGTTACTATGTACACAAACGTATTTGTTGTATTCTTCAATAATTGTACATTATTGTACAGTGTTGTACAGTGTAAGAAAATTGATTTCGACGGAAACCAAACTTTTTTTGTTTGGTGAGAACCTTGGGCATTACAAATTTACAGACTTCCTCTTTTCATTTTATCTTTCTTGTGTTAGAAAATAACTCTCCCGATTTTTTGTTCGTAAAAAAGCTATTTTTAGATTGTTGCATCTAATTGATTTTGTCATAAACTTGTTGAAAAATTATGCGTTATTTAAAAAGTATTTAATGTTTTAAAAAAATTTTCATGAAAATCGTGTAAATGCGCCATTTTCTCAAATTTGAATGTACTTGCAGATTCAAAATGTCGGACTGGGACGAGATTCGGCGTTTGGCCGCCGACTTTCAGCGGGCACAGTCAGGAATTTAAAATCTTTCGAACATTTGTATTAAGTTATCTTTTTAAAACAACTAAAGAGTTTCAACACATTTTATTTGGTTAAAACAATTACTTCCTTTTGATTTTTTTCATTCATTACAATTTAATACAACTTTAATTTAAATTCCCTGAAAGGGACAGTGAGCTTAATTTCAAATAACCTTCCATGCAAGAAGGCAATTCCTAATTCATAATGGTACCCTTAACAGCTTCGTCTGATCAAGTATGTAAAGGAAATCAATGTTTATAATTTTTAACTACAAAAGTGGCTTGTGAAAACGTATAGGAACTATCAGAACTACTTTACATGTAGAAAAACAACATTATCTTCCACGTTACTGATCAAATAAAGGTTTTAAGGGTACCGTTGTGAATCGGGAATTTTCATTATTGCATGGAGGGTCACATGAAATTACGCTAACAGTCCCTTAAAGCGTAGTTTGTCCGGTTCAAGATTTTAAATTGTAAAGCTGGCGCCTCCCAAAAGCTGTCTGAGAGGAACTGTATAGAAATTGTTATGAAGCTCATAGGTAGTCTTTTAAGTATTTGTTATTTATAACTATTTAAGTATTTGTTATTTATAACTTTTTAACTATTTGTTATTTATAACTTTTTAAGTATTTGTTACTAATAACTTTTTAAGTATTTGTTATTTATAACTATTTAAGTATTTGTTATTTATAACTTTTTAGTATTTGTTATTTATAACTTTTTGAGTATTTGTTATTTATAACTTTTTAAGTATTTGTTATTTATAACTTTTTAAGTATTTGTTATTTATAACTTTTTAAGTATTTGTTATTTATAACTTTTTAAGTATTTGTTATTTATAACTTTTAAGTATTTGTTATTTATAACTTTTTAAGTATTTGTTATTTATAACTTTTTAAGTATTTGTTATTTATAACTTTTAAGTAACTGTTATTTATCATTTTTGAAGTATTTGTTATTTATAACTTTTTAACTATTTGTTACTTATAACTATTGAAGTATTTGTTATTTAAGTATTTGTTATTTTTTATTTGTTACTTAAAACTTTTTAAGTGTTTGTTATTTGTAACTTTTTATGTATTTGTTACTTATAACTTTTTATGTATTTGTTATTTATAATTTTTTAAGTATTTGTTTACATAACTTTTTAAATGCTATTTGAGCATGTTAGCAGGATAAACATCAAACATTGTAAATTTGCAAGGCATATTATTATTAAGTTTATGGACCCGTCATATCGTATTTTTTCTTCTCCTAAAAATAGCAATCTCTTGTGATTATACTATCCCAAGTTAGGTTATATTAAGATAGATACTCAAGGGGGTTGCTCTTATTCAAAAGGATTGAGAGTTTTCGAATATAAATATAATCAAAATAAATAGTCAAAATCCACCAATAATAAAAAAAATATTTTGTAATACCCGAATTTTAAAAATTTTGATCACCCCTTTTAATTGTTAAGACTTAAAGCTGATCAATGTGATCTTCACTATTTTAAAAATGTTAATCACTCCCTTTAATTTTCATAGTTGAAGATGATTACTGTTATCTATACTATTTTGAAAATGTTAATCACTCCCTTTAATTATTAGAATTTAAGTTGATTGATGTTATCAATACTATTTTGAAAATGTTAATCACTCCCTTTAATTATCAGAGTTGAAGTTGATTGATGTTATCTACACTATTTTGAAAATGTTAATCACTCCCTTTAATTATTAGAGTTGAAGATGATAGATGTTATCTACACTATTTTGAAAATGTTAATCACTCCCTTTAATTATTAGAGTTGAAGATGATAGATGTTATCTATACTACGGATGGAAAGGAGTATCTCACTCACAGCCAACTTTTGAAAGAGGCAAGCATAAAATTAGTTTAAGGGACTGTTACCGAAAATTTTACTGGTCTTGCATTAGTGTAAATAATAAATGATTCATAGCTGTATTCTTTATCCTAAAGGTAGAAGAAATTTTTTCTAAAATTAAACTATTTGCTTCACCTTTCAGAATAAAACTGCATTTGATTTGAATAATTTTCAGATAATAAGAAAAATAATCGCCATAATTGATGTGTTGAACAACTTAAAGGGAATTATTATTAATTTTAGCACACTTCTGATGTGTTATTGTAAGTTACATAAATAAATCTCTAAAATTGGTATTTGTAAAGTTGACTGAAAAAGAAATCAAATAATTAAACTAAATGTTGAAGAAAATAAGATATTAAAAATTATTCTATAGTATCTTAAATATGTATTTTTGCCTTTGTCTGTTCTTAATAATATGAAGATCATGCATTTTTGAACATTTTGTTTCAGTAATTTTTTTCTTTCTATTAAATGTTGAACAAAAATCAATAGTATAAATCTTTCTTGAGTTACCAAAGTATGCTTTATTTCTTATGTCTATTTTATAATATGGAAAACGTGCGTTCAATTTTAAACTTTTTATTGAACACTAGCTGAAGTGCCCGGCGTTGCCGGAATTTTGAAGAAAAAATAAAAATCGATTTTGGAAAACAAAAATTTCAATTTTTGAAAAAAAAAATTTATAGCTCATCCATGAGTTCCCTAAAAAAAATTTGGTCCAGCCGTTTGGCCAGCTATAGCTTGGTAACATCATCAAATACACTTAAGTATTGTTATTATGTCATCTTACTACATCAGTTTTTTTAAATTTTCACTGTATAGTAAATACCTTTAGTGTCCAGAAGACAAAATTGGGTCGAAAACTAAAAATTGTGAATCCAGGCCTCAACTAAGGTTTTATTGTAATTAATTGAAAAAAAAGATCAGGAGCGAAGAGCTTTATCATTTAGATGAATTTTTTTATTTTTTTTTATTTTTTTGAATTAATGTTTTTTCCTTAGGTAAAAGATGAGCTCTACGTTTCTGGCGGAAGGATAAGTTTAGGTAAAAACAAATATTTTGTTATTTTAACTTTAAATTTTTTTCTGCTGTTTGAATATTCCATTGTCTTAATTCGAACTCATTTAAACTAATATTAGCTCTTAAAGATGTCCGTTAGGGCTAGTATGATGGAAACTTTCCGTAATGATATATCACCATTGCGTTTTAATCTACCACTAGTTATGTTTTTTATGTTTTTTTTCGCCCAAAATAGCGTTTTTTGCCGACAAATGACGTTTTGACCATTTTGGTTACGTTTTATACTAGCTATATAGTGATCTTGAATTTAAATATTTTTACCGTATCTTGCTCTCAGTCCCTTTCTGGACAGTTGTTTCTATAAACTACGTGAACAATCCCTTGAATTGCTTTTTTATTTTTTTTATTTCAGTTGAGATTGCTAGTGCGCTGAATGTTGATTTCAGTCATATTGAGCAGACTGCTCTGCAGATTGCTAAATCTGATCGAGAGACCCATCTTGTCCTAGGTGGGTTAAAGAAACTCTACACACTTGTTTGCTGATTCCATTAGCGCCTGATCCAATCAGGGTTCAGTCATGTGTTTGTTGTCTATTCTGAACCAATACTACAGGAAACCATAGATTTAACTATATATTTATATGAACGAAGAGCTTTATCATATCAGATGAATTTTTTTATTTTTTTTAATTTGATGTTTTTTCCCTTAGGTAAAAGATGAGCTCTACGTTTCTGGCGGAAGGATAAGTTTAGGTAGAAACAAATATAATCTTAAAACTTTTTCTGTTGTTAAAATATCCATTGTCTTAATTCGAACTCATTTAAACTAATATTAGCTCTTAAAGATGTCCGTTAGGGCAAGTATGATAGAAACTTTCCGTAATGATAAGTAACCAAATGTATGATAGAAACTTTCCGTAATGATAAATAACCAAATGTATGATAGAAACTTTCCGTAATAATAAATAACCAAATGTATGATAGAAACTTCCGTAATGATAAATAACCAAATGTATGATAGAAACTTTCCGTAATGATATATCACCATTGAGTTTTAATCTCCCTCTAGTTATGTTTTTTTCTCCGCGTTTTAATCTCCCTCTAGTTATGTTTTTTTTTCTCCGCGATTAATCTCCTTCTAGTTATGTTTTTTTTTCGCCCAAAATAGCGTTTTTTTCCGATAAATGACGTTTGACCATTTTGGTTATGGTTTACACTAGCTACAGTGAAACCCTTAATAAAGAATACATCAAATGTCGTATTCTTCACTTTCTGATAATGGAATGTTGCAAGTATTTAGTTTTTTAATTAAATGATTATAACAACATACATGAAACTGTTCCCTCATATTCATGACTATTTATTTCTTTTCGCAAATACTGAAATTTACGTAATAAAGTATAAAAAATTGTCAAGACGACATTTGATAGATTCTTCCGATGTATTCGTTATTAAGGGTTTCACTGTATATAGTGATCTTGCATTTAAATATTAAATTTACTGTATTTTGCTCTCAGTCCCTTTCTGGACAGTTGTTTCTATAAACTACGTGAACAATCCCTTGAATTGCTTTTTTAATTTTTTTTTATTTTTATTTCAGTTGAGATTGCTAGTGCGCTGAATGTTGATTTCAGTCATATTGAGCAGACTGCTCTGCAGATTGCTAAATCTGATCGAGAGACCCATCTTGTCCTAGGTGGGTTAAAGAAACTCTACACACTTGTTTGCTGATTCCATTAGCGCCTGATCCAATCAGGGTTCAGTCATGTGTTTGTTGTCTATTCTGAACCAATAAAAATTGTGTTGCGGTAACATATATCTTTCTATCTATCTCATTATCCAATTAGAGATATGAATCCTTTAGTTAATGAAAATATTTACTTCTACTTCCAGGCATAGTGTTCAATCAAGCCTCCATTTAAAGAGTGGCATGTCAGATTCAAAATGTTTCCCTTTTAACCTTCATCTAAGCTAAAATGAGCAAGATTTTTATCTGGAAGAGAGTCGAATTATGACTTATTTTATGGCTTAAAGGATACTGTTGTTAATAGGACATGTCAGTCTATAAATGGAGGCTCACTTTAACTTAAGTCTTAAGTTCTTCTAAATACAGANGAATATATAATTCCTAGTTGATGAGGTAATGGAATATATAATTCCTAGTTGATGAGGTTATGGAATTTATAATTCCTAGTTAATGAGGTTATGGAATATATAATTCCTAGTTAATAAGGTAATGGAATATATAATTCCTAGTGGATGAGGCAATAGAATATATAATTCCTATTTGATGAGGTAATAGAGTATATAATTCCTAGTTAATGAGGTAATAGAATATATAATTCCTAGTTGATGAGGTAATAGAATATATAATTCCTAGTTGATGAGGTAATAGAATTTATAATTCCTTGATGAGGTAATGGAATATATAATTTCTTGTTGATGAGGTAATGGAATATATAATTCCTTGTTGATTAGATAATGGAATATATAATTCCTAGTTGATGAGGTAATGGAATTTATAATTCCTTGATGGGGTAATGGAATATTATATATAATTCCTAGTTGAATAATTTTTTGAAAACCTATTCTCAAAATCATTCCTTCAAAATGAACAATCTTTGAGGATTTTAAAAATTGAATTTGCGCTCTCGCTGAACAAATATGGACCGTAAAAACATCTCATAAGTCTCAAAGGAATCCTAAAAATTTTCTCTACAATACTGCATTCTCAGTTCAACTACCATACATTGCCAGTCATTACCATAAGAAACTTAATCTAGAATGCCATGACCTAAAAATATTCTTATCATCAGAATAAAGAATAAATGCCATTTTTATTCTTTTTCTTTGTTTTAATTTCGGGATCTTTGCAATTTTTTTTTATGTCGTCTTCCTATTCTATAGTTTTCTGCTTATCACTGTATTCTTTGATGGTTAGTCTTATTTCACATAGAAAAACGCCGATACAGAGAAGCATAGAGGACCATCGTCGCTGCCACTTTTTGAATGGATTATTACTTTGAATTTTGTTAACGATCCCTTAAATTTGATATTTAGGTTAGTAAGAGGATTGGATCCATTATTCAAGGATTCAAGGATGAGTCGGATCCGAAGGTTTGTAATATTTTTAAATATTTGGAAAAACTTGAGATTTTTGGGTAAAGAAATAGTTAATTTGAAAACTAAGCATTTAACCTGCAGTGGTCGGAGTTTATATCAACACAATGAAGACGACTTTTCTATCTAAGTTTTGCATTTAAACAAGCTTTTTTACAAATTACAAGTTTACAAGTAAACATTGAAAATCTGTTAATTGACAGCTTCTCTCTGTTTCCATGCTATTTGAAAGCTTGGTAGAAATCAAAAATTTAAATCAAAAGTCGTCTTCGTTGTATTGATATATACGACGAATACTGTAAAATAACTTTATATTTTAATTACTATGACCCTGAATCATATTTTCTAGATTATTATGACCCTGAATCATATTTTCTAGATTATTATGACCCTGAACCTTTTTTTCTGTATTATTATGACCCTGAACACTTTCATCTAGATTATTATGACCCTGAACCATATTTTCTAGATTATTATGACCCTGAACCATATTGCGCGAAATCGTGCAAAAGTTCGCGGCATTCTGTCTGCCATTACGATACCGACTCCATGCGCTACTATCATCTCCAGGTATTGAATTTCCCTTTCAAAATAATATTTTGAATATTTTAATTTAATAAAAAACTTTATTTTTGATCTTTTCATGCTCAAGAACGTTTTATTTTTTTAAGAGATTATTCATATATTTCAGTATAGTGGTGGAAGTGCCATTTTTATAAATTTGCATGTTTCAGTCAGAATAATTTTAAGTTGTTTACTACATTTTCAAACTTCTGATCAACCGTGTCTATAAGATTTAGACTTTTTATAAATCTGGAAAATAGTATTCTTTCAATAAGAATTTATGTGGTATATTAAACACTGTTCAATAGCTCCGAGTCCGAACACGCACTGATATTTTTTGCAACGGTCAACTTTTTACCATTTTATTTATTATTATCGTTTTTAGAAAATAATAACTATGAATTGTCTAATCTATCCCAAAATATATGTATTTATTAAAGTTACATTGCTTGTCTTGTTAAATTAGTATTGTCAAATGCAAAATAACGAAATAAACCCCTAGATAATATAGGATGTCCCAATTTACATGTAGGGGTTCAGTGACGACTTCGAGACCTTTGCTACGTGTTAGCAATGTAATACCAATAACTTAGTTCAAGAGTCAAAATAAAGGGTAAAAAGCTGTTTGCGTATTCTGCAAAGCTGAATGATGTGATATTTTTTGCAATATGCACATGTTTGTATACAGGAATTTATCATTTTATTACATTTTTCTACAGTACAACAAACATCACATTCAAAACTCTTGAAAACAAAGCATTCTACGGAATACAGCTAATATACAGGGTAACCCACAAAGGACGAGACTTTAGAAATTGAATTTTCACAATATTTTTATTTTTAAATATTTATATGATATCAGATGGAAATATTTTGAGATTTATATATTTCTTGTTCTTCATTTTCGTCTTGTTCGTACATCTTTCAATCATATTTCAGGTAATTTTGAAAATAAAAAGAAAAGAATTTTTTTGGTGTCCTTGTAGTATGCCACTTTAAAAGAAAGAACCATTTTTTCTGAACTCTGTATTGCATTTAACTTGTTGAGAAGATCTTGCTTTCTGTTTTCGGAACTCTGTATTAAAAATTGTTAACTAAGTTGCATCTGACTAAGCAAAAACACCAATTCTGAATTTTCTTGGGGGCAGGTAGGGGGGGGGTAGAGCAATCGTCTCATCCCCCTCTCCAGTGGGGGGGAACGTCTTCTAAGCCCCCATCTCTAATATCAATAGATTTCCACTTTTCTGATCAATTCTTTCTTTTTTCTTCTTGCTTCTTGTTTTTACACTTTCAGGCCTTTCCAAATAGTTCTTTTGACATCAAGTTGTGAAGCAGGTAGGAGAAAGATAAGGAGGTTTGAAGGAGGAAGGGTATAGCTGGGATTGCTTACTGTGTTCCTTTTATTATACCCTTTCCGAGTTAATGGGCATTAAGGAAACCTATAACTGCACCCCTTATGCAAAATGGGGAGTTGTAAGCCCTAAATCCCCAAAGAGAGGAATCTTCCACAGCAGTCCAGTCCTCACAGCTGGTCATGTAAAAAACTGGTATCGTTGTGCATGGCTTGTATTATACCCATCAGTTACACCAGGCTGAAGATTATCTGGGACCGCTAGAAGAGAGATGCATTCTCTTCTCTGCATCTGTAAACTTTTCTATCTTTTCCTAATCATTGAATAAGCCATAAAAATATTAAATTGAAGGCAGAAGACTTAATTTAATTTTGGAATCATCTGATTTATAGAGTTTGAGGTCGTTTAAACACTTTCATCCTTTGTGGGTAAACCTGTACTAGGAATCAATAGTTTAAATCAAAAATTGTTTACAAAGACGACATTGCAATCGTCCATCAATTCCCATGTTATTAGGGCACCTGGTGTAGTTTCAGATCTGTTGCAGGATGCCCATCAGAACCACTTTATGTGGTCCTGTTTGATCCACTGGTAGCATCTTTCTATAGGATTATGGGAGCCGGGGGTGCCGGAGCTCAGTGGAGTTAGCCCCGATGGCGGTCTGGGCTCTCCAAGACGGGGGGGGGGGGGGTACTTTTCTTTCCCTTTTTTATCTTATCTTATATTATTCAACACTTAAGGTTTGGATTAAACGAGAAGCTGTTCTTTAGTCTCGCTGATGAACTTATTAGAATTAAGCACATCCCTGGAACCATTTCAGGTATCTATCTTTTATCTATTTATCTATCTATCTATATATTTATTTATCTATCTATCTATCTATATATTTATTTATCTATCTAGGAGGAAGGAATGTAGCTAAGGCTACCTATATTCCCCACAGTTACTCTAGATCCCAAAACTCTTGGATTGAGGATTTCTACACCAGTAATTCATACATAGAGGTCAGTTCTTTTTACAATTTATATGGATGTTTTATTTTTTATCAAAATACATGGCATCTAGACATAATCATATAGTAAAAGGTGTACATTAAAAAAGGTTCCTGCTTACATTTACAGTTTCAATTCTAAAACTCTCAGTATTGGCAATAAAAGCTTGCGAATTCATATTTGCCTAATATTGTTTAAGATTAAACTAGTCCATGCAAAAACCCGGATTTGAAAATGATTTAGTAGTTATTTTCGGTCATCTACGACCCGGCGTTGCAAAATGCAGCTACCGCCTAGTCGGACTGAAGACATTCCATAGACTTTATCAACCTAGTTTACTCTACTGAAGTTCTTATTTATGTCCATATCATTCTTCTCTTCAGGGTTTGCTCTTTATTATGCCATCAGCAATATAAGATCCTTGATTTCAGTCATTAATAAAAGGTGAACCATACATTTAAAGATACTTAGAAGAGCTTATTACCCTATTTTCTCTGTCTGTAGAGTGTGGACATCTAAAAGCTTTTTTAGTTTTGTAAAAATAATAAGGATTTTTGCCATGCTTTCTTTGTATTATACAGGGTGTCTCAATAAACATGGAAATTAAGAGACGAATTCGAAATCGTCTTTGCAAAGAATTAGCGTTGTGTTACCTAATTTAAATGGTCAAAATAAAGTTATGTCTGCTAGAGTATATTTTATGTAAACTGTAAAGGACTGTTTTGTTATTCCGCAAAACGTTGTATGATGTTCTGTAACATTTCTGCAAGATAAACAGTGAAGAGAGACAACTGTACTGTGTTTGTAAACACGGAATTTCTTTTATTTTTAAGTACACCTCTGTATGCTATAAAAACATAAACAAACAGATTCTGAACTCTAGCAGACGAATTATAGCTTCCATAGCAGGTATCACTATACTAAATCAAAAATTCATTTACAAGGACGATATCAAAATCAGGGGCGGACATAAGGATTCTGTAGGGGGGGGGGTAAATATTTTTAATTTGGCGCGCGAAGCGCGCCGAATTTTTTTTTACCCCCCCCCCCCACCCCCTAGAAAAATATCATTATGTATCTCAAATTATTGGTTTTAATTGGGGTTGATTTGCATTTTCCACTCATTTCTGGGATTTACAAACTCAATCTAATAAAGGCTTCATGACAGACCTTTCAGCTTTCACCTTGTTTTATATCTTTCATTATAGTCATTCATTTTACATTAACTACAAAGATCTGTAAAAAAACTGAATTTATTTAAGTTTAACTAAACTTTTTACCCAACATTGACAAAAAAGGCAGTAATATAAAAAATTATAGTTTTACTCTAAGAGGAAAAAGATGTTACTTTTTTAAATCTTTAGAAAAGCTACTCTGCAAAACTTTGAAAAAATATGGTCATTACTCATTGTTAAATTTTCTTGTCGTCAATGTAGTATGTTAAGATCTTAACGAAATCTAATGTGGAAATGACATTATTTATAAGTAAAAAATAAAAATGTTTTTTTATTGTCCACACCATTTTTTTTCTATTAAAAAAACATCTAATTTTAATGACATTGACTATTACTTTAGAATTTAGAATCATTTAGAATATGTTGACTTAAAATTTGAAATATCTGATTCCGACGTATCTGCACAATGTTTTCTGCGTTAATTTCCTCTGAGGAGGCATAATATCTGAAATTTACATACAGGAATATGTTTTTATTTGCAAAACGAAAATATCGCCGCCATCTTTGATATTGTGAATAAAGGGAGTGTTTGGGAAACATGATAAGGGAATAGGCTGAATCCTAATCAAATTTGGATTGAATCGCTACTATAGTTTTACTTCTCTCTGTTACGTCTATCAGGAGAAAATGGTTGAAACGCGGATTGTCCAAGAACGTAAAATTTAATTTTTCGCGAACACTCCCTTTAAATAACGAGTCACTTGTGACTTAGCAAATGTTGGTTAAACATTTTTTTTCAGTATGATTCTGTGAGCAGACTAGGAATATCTGATCCAATCGTATTCTTGAAGAAAAAGTAAATTTTATTATTTTTTATTATCGTTATAAAGTTTCTTAATTTTAATTCATTTTTTAATTTTATTATCATTATGAGGGGCTATTCATTTCTTGATTGCTTATGTTAAGAGGTTTGTATTCTTAAAGAACAAATAAACTAATTTTATTGTATTATCATGATGAGGTTCTTATTGATTTTAATTGTATTTTATTCCTGGAAAAAAAGAACCAAACTTTATTACGTTAAACTAAAGTAAATTGCACGTAAAATTGACATATGGTTTCAATCATCACTTTTATCATTGATTGATTAATTGATTGATCTAGGTTCAAGGATGAAAAGATGGTTTACTTGGATACTTGTGTTCTAGGTCCTGCACTTCTTGATCAGGTTTACATCTCTTTTTATGTTTCTAATTTTCTAGCTCTTACGCTCTCCAGCTGTCTAGCGTTGTATGTTTTTATATTTCGTTCTAGCTTTCTTGGTCTCTAGGTTTCTAACTTACTAGCTTTCTAGCTTTCTATGTTTATATCTAGTTTCTAGTTAACCAGGTTTTTGTTTATAGCTTAACAGTTTTCTAACTAACTTTCAAGCTTTCTAGTTTTCTAATTATCTTTTTAGCTTTCTACCTTTCCAGGTTTATATCTAGCTTTGTATTTTTCTAACTACCTTTCTAGCTTTCCGGGTTTATATATATGTATAGCTTTCCAGTTTTCTGACTAACTTTGTAGCTTTCAAGCTTTTCAGGTTTTTACTTATCTAATTAACTTTATAGCCTTCCAGGTTCATATCTAGGTTTACAGTTTTCTAACAAACTTTCTCTTACTAGCCTTCCAGGTTTATTTATAGTTTTTTTCTTTTCTAACTAACAAGTTTTCTAACTCTCTTTTTATATGTATTAAAGAGGATGTTCTCCAAATTTGGTTAGACAGGTTATAAAGCTCTTTTATTCAGATAGAGACTGCTGTAAGTGAAGCTCTTGGAGCAGGTTCCTGGATAGATCTTGTACCTCTTCTACCTTCTATACTTTCACAGGTTAGTTAGTTCATTCATTCATTTATTCATTTCATGCATTCTTTCATTCATTCATTCATTCATTCATTTATTCATCATTTCATTTATTGATTTCAATCATTTATTCAGTCACTGATTCATTTATTCATCCTTTCATCCTTTCATACATTCATCCTTTATTCATTTGTTCATTCATTCATTAATTCATTCATTCATTAATTCATTCATTCATCCTCACTTCAGCAAATCTTGCCATCCTTTCATTCTTTCATCCTTTCACCCATTCATTAATTCATTCATTAATTAATTCATCATTAGTTCATTCATTTATCCATTCATTCACCTATTTATGCATTAATACTTTCATTTAACATTATCTTAAGATTATTTAGTATTTTCTTGTTCATGTTATAAATCAGGCATTGTACAGTTGTACATTTGAAAAACTATTTACATTTACCATACTATATAGTTTACTTGTGTACTGTACTGTGCTGTACTATACTGTACTTTTTATTATACTGTACTCTGTATTACACTGTACTCTGTATCATACTGTACTGAGTATTATACTGTACTCTGTATTATACTATACTTTGTATTATACTGTACTCTGTATTACACTGTACTCTGTAGTTTACTGTACTCTGTATTATACTGTACTCTGTATTATACTGTACTTTGTATTATACTGTACTTTGTATTATAATGTACTCTGTATTATACTGTACTCAATATTAAACTTTACTGAAATGTACTGTACAGGAGGATGAGGCTCAGCTGGTATCCAGTCTGGTGGGAGGTCGGGCTGGTACACTTATACTGGGTGGTACAACCCTGCTTAGCAACAAACTGGTTGAGGATGTTAAAACCGGTTTAGAAGCTGATATGGAGTCCAGGGCCAAACAGGGGTGTACACAATAAACAAACAAAACTGTTTAAAACAACGAAAAATCCATAATTTTTTTTTTATTTTAACAAAAATGTCTGTGTTTTGTTTATTGTTTATTGTACTGCAGGATGTAGAGAGTGGATTGGTTCAACAATGTTTGGTTGATAACAGGGGGGCAAAGGTAGAGTTTCAAGGCAGTGATCTTTGGGGTCTTGGGGTGATTTGGGTCTTGGATTTACAGTGGGCTTCAATCATTTTGAAATTTAGGGGAAACTCATAAAGTTGGGATTTAATGATGACCCTATCAATTTGTGATTCACAAGCGGCACAATCAATTTGGGATTTAGAGGGGGCGCAATGAACTTGTGATTTACAAGGGACAAAAGGTGCGCAATAAATTTGGGATTTATAGGGGCCCTATCAATCTGGTATTTCGATTGGGCCCAATCAACTAGGGATTTACATGAAGCCCAATCAACTTGGGATTTCCTGGGGTTCCCAATTGAATTGCATGGGAATTAATTGAAGCCTCAATTAAATTGGGAATTACAGGGGTTGCCAATTGAATTGGGTATTTACAGGGGCTCCCAATATGCAAAAGAATTATTTAAAGTCTCTTATCAGCTTGGGAATTACAGGGGTTGCAAATTGAATTGGGATGTACAGGGGTTATCAATTAACATTGTAACGTTAACATTAATATTGTTAGTTTCTTGATAAACTCGAGAATTTCAGGGGGGTCACTATTATCATGAAAATTATTAGGAGTCCCGATAAACATGGGAATTTCGGGAGCTCCCAATCAGCTTAGGCTTTACAAGGGTCCCATTAATTTGGGGGAAAAAAGGAGACCCAATTTTTATGGGAATGGAGCTGAAAGTTTTAATCACGCGGCATTTAATGAAACCTTATTTTATAAGTATGATAAAGTATTCGACTTCTATTAAAGAAATTTTCTAAATGTGGTTTGCTTTTTTCATGTTTTTGGGAAAATTGCCAATTTTAATCAATACCATTTTTTTGAGATTAAGTCATAGTTGAAAGGGGTCTTGGGTTGTAATAATATTTGTCTTCTCAGGACCTAGATGAAGAAAAGATTGACCGTAAAGATGAACGGCGGAAGAAAGCTGCCGGCGGAAAGGCGGGGGGCGGAGCCCAGGGCAGAGAAACTAAAACAAAATCTACTAAGAAGAAAGGTGGGAAGAAGAAGGATGATGATTGGGAGGATAGTGATGAAGAAGTGGAGAAGAAAGGAGGGAAGGGGGAGAAGGGAGGGAAAAAAAAAGAATTGGAGTACAAGGTATCTTTTATAAACTTGGAAATTCTGCCTGAGCTGAAAACTTTAGAATGAGATATACTTAATCCCGATTACTTAATCTGAGTATCCAATGGACACACTTTTGATTTTCTTCTTAAACCGTTCTTTCTTGGATATAGTAGAGAAAAATCAAAAACCGGTTTTTTAGAATTAGAAAGTCCCTCCTGTTTCTGTATGTTAATCTTAATGGCGCGTAAAGTTTTAAATTTATCGGCTTCATATTCGTGACTCTGATTGGTTGGATTTTTTTACACTTTTCACAAGTACAAAATTAGGTTAGTCTTGATATTAAGAAAAAGACGGGATAAAGCATTAATCTCGATATCCACCATTCTAAAGTTTTCAGCTCTGATCCTATGAACACAACAAAAGATACTTATTTTATTGCATATATTATACATATCGGTAGACAGAACTGCGCATATTTCCTGCACCCATTATTTAAGTAATGGTTAACTCAATTCTTCCTGTGTTTATAGTTCTTGGTTAGTTACGAACCTATTTAACTGAGCTCAGAAATAAAGGGACAGTGGTTGTAATTTCAACTGATCCTCTATTTAAAGAGAGTCTTTTTTTGATCATATTTTTTCCTTTTTTTGAGTCAAAGATATTGTGTTAACAATAATAATAATAATATTTAGAGTTTTGCTGTTTTGAAACAGGAGATATCTGCACTCCCACATCTTCAGGTATCATTAACTGAACAATAGAATTTTTACAACTCTCAACTGTACTGTATATTATATGTACAATGTATATGGTGTATAAAAGGCGTTTTTTTTTGGAGGCTTTATCTCTCTGCATGGTTGTCGTGTACATACCTCTAATTGGTGTACACTGTACAGTGTACATCGATCGGAAATATGTTACAGTGAAACCCTTAATAACGAATACATCGGAAGAATTTATCAAATGTCGTCTTGACAATTTTTCAATGAGTTTTATACTATATTACGTAAATTTCCGTATTTGCGAAAATAAATAAATAGCCATGAATATGCGGGAATAGTTTTAAAGAGTTCCATATAATCATTTAATTAAAAAACTAAATATCTCCAACATTCCATTATCAGAAAGTAAAGAATACGACATTTGATGAATTCTTTCGATGTATTCGTTATTAAGGGTTTCACTGTATGTAGATTTTTTTATGTCTTATGTCTTACATACCATAAACTCTAAACTTTTGAGTGTTTATTTATTTGTGTATTTATGGTGAGAGCTTTAGTATCTAAATTGAAGTTTTTTAGACACCTTGTAAGTACATAAATAATACAACTGTTACTAACTTAATCTTAAGTCTGATTTATGATCTTGAATTCAGAACACAAACAGATCTTTAAAACGAAAATAAAAAAGAACACAGTTGGACATTTTTAATTACCCTGAATGTATGTTTTTCTTGATTGTTTGAATCAAAAGTTGTAAGAGTTCTAGCAAACTGTTGTAAGTTGTAAGGGTTTTTTTAAATTGAGTGTCTGCCCGCACGCCTGCCTGAAGATCAACTTAAAATTTTTCACCCTTAAATGATTTCTAAAAAAATTCTCTACAAAACTGCACTCTCAGCTCAACTACCATGTCTAGCCAGACACTCCCTTTAAATATTCTCTTTTGTTTAAGGATTGTGATGAGGAGATCTTTGGAGAGTTGGCAGAATATTTACAGGTCCATTTTTATCCACAGTCGAGAAATAGGAACATATAATCACATAAGGCGATTCTAGTCACTTTTTGAAGAAACAAATTTAACTTTTGCATGTTGCCCAGGGGCGTATTCAGGCATTTGTCCAGGGTGGGCTTAAATTTTTTATTTTTCCAGGGGGGGGGGGGCTCAGCACCCGTTGGGGCCTGAAAACCCCCTTAAATCATTAGATTTCACTGGTCCAGGGGGGGGGATTAGGGGGGAGAGTCAGAGATTGACAAGCTAAATAATATATATTTTTTAAATCAAATATTTTGACAATTTTTGTCAGGATGAGTTGGATCGGCGGTATAAAGAGGTTTCTAAGGAAGTTTATCAGTCCACCCTGGCAGCCAGCCTTCAGAGTAAAAAAAGAACACATTCAGATTTACAGGTATAAATATAGTAATTAAGGGGGGTGGGAACAAAATTATACAGTGGTAGGCGAATTTAACAATACAATAAAGACGACTTTTTATCTCAATTTTGATTTACATGATTATATCAAGCTGTTAAACAGCCTTGATACACCTGAACATAGAAGTCAATAGAATCTTCTTTTTGGTTATCTTGTAAACTTCTAAATCGAAAAACGCTTGTTATCAATCAAAACTTAAATTAAAAAGTCGTCTTCATTGTATTGATATAATCGCCTGCCACTGTATATAAACTTGGTTGAACAAAATTGCATTCAAAGTAAGAGATGTGCACTTTGTACATTGTACGTTCAGAGTACATTGTACAGGGTGTACAGCTACGTACACTATATGTTAAATGATGATAATAATTTAAATGTTTATAAAAATAATAATAATAATAACATGATAGTCACTAAATAGTTTAAATGGTTAAAAAAATTTAAATGTCTTATTTTGGAGTTTTGAATGGTAAAATTTAATTTTTAAATTGATTTGTTTTAACAAAACAATTGTTTAATTAATGTTCAGGAGAAGGTGAACAATATGTTCACAACTCTTCGTCTGAATGAACGCGCTATTCAGGAGTTCAAAGTTGACGAACATAAGGTGAGCATTTCATAACAAGTTCAGAAAGATATAAACTTCTAATTGTACAATTGTTAAAATTAATTCGAAATATAAGGAAGACGATTTTTCCGACTCAAATATCTCCTCTACAAGAGGATACTCACCCTGTTCCAAGGGTTCTAACTCTCCTCTACAAGAGGATACTCCCCCTGTTCCAAGGGTTCTAACTCTCCTCTACAAGAGGATACTCACCCTGTTCCAAGGGTTCTAACTCTCCTCCACAAGAGGATAATCTCAACTCTAATGAGTTTACTAGGCGAACCTGGAGAGAGCAGAAACCTGTTGTTCCAGTTCTAGTTGATCTGCACCACCAATATGAAGTTATACATTACCAACATGAAGTTGCTGCTGATGTCTTTCTTTTTCCTTTATTAATTTCTAAACCAACCAATTTACAATCTTTATGTCTTGGTCAAATATTTCAAAACAATATTATTTTTCATAAATAAATGTTATAGAATATTTGGTTTTTTTCTGATTTCTTTATTAGAATATTTCTGACTTTTTTAAAGGTCAACAACAATTTACTATGTACATCTAATGTTTCTTGAGACATGACCTCCTCAAAATATTTTGACCTCAACCTTTGATGATCATATATATTTAATTCCTGGAAATCCGGTAAAAGTGAGAATCCTTGACTTCCACTGAAACAATGACCGATCCATCAAATCATTGACCTTGGGGTTTTAGCAGCTTTAATGCTCATCATTTGGTAATTCAACCTCAAGTTATTCTATTAAATCTTAGACTGCGCTCTCTAAACACCTTCTGAAAACGCTTGGTTCTGAGCTTGTGACAGAAATATTTCTCTACCTGGCCGAAGATAATATGATAAAGGTAGTTTTCTAATTTACTCACTAGGTGTCTCTAAACATGACATTAACTCACTATTATTATCATTATTAACATTCAACCTATAGTCAAAGAATCATGATCCTCTGAACATGGTTAAGGTAGTTTAGACATTTACTCAATAGGTGTCTCTGAACATGATTATGGTAGTTCTAACATTTACTCAATATGTGTCACTATACATGATTAAGGTAGTTTCAACACTTACTCACTAGGTGTCTCTAAACATGATTATGATAGGTTTCAACAATTTCTCAGTAAGTGTCTCTGAAAATGAAAAAAATAGGATTAAAAATTGCTAACTAAGTGTCTCTGAACAAGATAAATGAAGTTTCAACATTTACCCACTAGATGTCTCTAAACATTATTAGGGTAGTTTCAACATTTACTCACTAGGGGTCTCTAAACATAATTAGGCTAGTTTCAACATTTACTCACTAGGGGTCTCTAAACATAATTAGGCTAGTTTCAACATTTACTCACTAGGGGTCTCTAAACATAATTAGGCTAGTTTCAACATTTACTCACTAGAGGTCTCTAAACATAATTAGGCTAGTTTCAACATTTACTTATTAATTGCTGATTTCTTTGGAGAGACCGTTCTTTCATGCCCGATTCTCAACAGTGCACTTTAACCCCCTGTCAGAATAAAAATAAAGATATCATTGTTTTCGTGCCCGGAACAGATATAATATCTCCAAATTTCCATTCTTATTCTGCGGTATACATGCTGCAAGTCACTTTTATAGAATACCGAAATCGAAAATGATCAATTTTGAGATGGATATACATCTTTAATCTTTTTTGCTCAGATGAAGGTTTAGGTACTGTTGTGAATCGGACATGTCACTTAATAAAAGGAAAGTCACTATTACTATTTTTGTTCATATCTCTGAATCATGAATTAATGATTTGATAAGAAAAGTGAAAAATATGATATCTATGATGTGTTTAGATTGAAGATTGTAAAGAGTTGTCTGTAGAGAACAGATTGAAGAT
>NW_019398067.1:0-26258 GCF_000591075.1 Eurytemora carolleeae
AATAAATCGAAGAAAATAAGGAAGGGAAAAGGGAAAAAAGAAAAGAATAATAAGGTTTTATATGAGGAGATTGTTTATAAGTACAAGTGTACTTACTTAATTTGCTGAGATTTGCAGTACAGTGTACACACTATCACTACAAAGCCGGAGCTAGTTCACTAGGTGTTTCTCGCTTGAGATACTGATATGAACTGGAGATACTGATATGAACTGGAAATACTGATATGAAATTTATTTATTAATACATTAGTTAAAATTGGTTACAAAAGAATCTCAAACCTGTTATTAAATATTTTTCTTCATCGATTAATTTACAAAATGGCCGATTTCTCTCTTGGGATAGAATTTATTTTCAAGGCTGTCATTGGTCAATACAATTTACGAACTATATTTCTGCACTCTCATTTGAGAAAATAATGTACGGATATCCAAAGAGAGAGAAAAATAGTGGATTAAGGACTAAGATTAAAAGTTTCCACAGTGGAAATTCGGATTAAGTAGTTGGGATTTAAGGTTATCCATTCAAAAGTTCCCAGCTCTGAGCTGAAAACTTTAGAATGAAATATCCTTAATCCCGATCGGTTAATTAATCTGGAGATTAATAATAAGAGGAAAACAAGCATTATTTAATCTCGAGATTAAGAAAAAGAGTTGATCAAGCATTAATTTCGATATCCACCATTCAAAAGTTCCCAGCTCTGGCAAAACATGATCTATCCTAGGATCAGCAGGAAAAGTATTTGAGAGGATTTGTAAAGTTGAAAGGAAAACTCAAATTAAATTAAACTTCAAAATTTTGAGCTGTATATCTGAACGAGAGAGATTTGTAAAACTTGACTTTTTTTTAGAATATTTGATGTTTCATAAACTGTGTCTGCATTATGTACTTTTAAAAGTTTTTTTTTTCTTATTTTATCACTATTTTTGACTTTTCAAACCCCAAAAAGACTGTGGCATCTAAGCCTATATGTATAAAGTATAAAACAAAGCCAAAAAAAAATCACAAAAATAAAGATAATAATTAATTATTAATATTAATACATACATTGATACATTTTCCAGAGTTTTTAAAACAATGTAAAACGTTGAACTTTTTGAAAAAGTTATTTTAGATCTTTGAATCACAAACCGATCCCCCTACCCTTTAGGTTAAAAAAACAAAAATTCTGAATTACGTTTTTTCTGAAGGTAAAGACGTTGCAATGGAAAAAAGGAAAAAAAGTAGGTCAAACATAAACTACAAAGAGAGAGGTTAGGGAGTGGGGTGTCACATAAACGTACCTCCCCTCCCAAGGCTATTTGGGGGGTCATTGGGGAGGGGGACTGTTTTTGTCATAACATTTCTCTTTAAATGCACTTGTCTTGTGTTTCATGTTGAGAATTGACAAAATGAATGTATTCTGATAATATTTTCATTTACAAACATTGTATGAATTGTAGCTTGCATTGATTTATAATGATTTCAATTTATAATTACTTTTCCATATATTTATCCTTGAATGGATCCTGTAATCCCGCAATACATTTAGATGTCGTCTTTGTTTGGGGTTTCGGTCAAAATTCTTAACTAAAACATAACATTTACACAACTTAAAGACTTCTCTCAATTTGACATAAATAGGAGGATTATGGAATAAACTCATTTTGGCTTACCCCCCCCCCCCATGATACCCCAGTGTTCCTTCCCCCCTACCCGTTTAAAAGTTTAAAAATATTATTGTTAGGATGAAAAGGATGGTTTAGAAGGAGACGAACCAAGTGAAGAGGATACATTAAACGATACAACATCTGGTAAAATATTATAACTGAGAAAGGCTTTATATATTTGAAAAGTTGAACAGTTCTATCTCTCAAGTTAAACATATACCAGGAGCTACACAAGAAATTAATGCCGTTGAATATTTTTCTTAATAGTTTTTAAATGTAAAATATCTCCATGTTTTAGTGTGGAAAAGAATTGAGTCTTTGTCACAAACTCTGATTTTATAAAACCTGTATATTTGCAACCCAATTTTGAAGACCTTTGAAACTTAAAAACGTGAATTCTTTTAGATAACAAATTAAAAATAGCAAAAGTTTACACAATTGGGTCTCAAAATCGAATAATGTTTCAAAAACGCAATCATACCTTCGTAGAAATTATCATAGTTTTTAATATGGAAACTATAAATATAGTTTCTTCAAAAATGTTTCACTTCCTATGACCCCCAAAAATATATTTTCTTTTGAAAAATTATATGACTTTCTGAAAAAAGTGTAGGTTTACAATTTTGGGGACATAGTTCTTGACATTTTGGTAGAAAACATTAATTTTGCTATTTCAATTGAAATACAACCATTAGAAATACTGGTAAAATTGGAAAGTATTACTTTACTGTTTCTACCATTTTAAATTAATAATTTTTTTTTCAGCTCTTGGCACAGGATTTTGGGTTCTTTTGAGCCTAGGAGTAGTTCTAGCGGTTGGAATTGCTATAGTTATATATATTTATAAAAGGTAAAAATACTATTAAAAATTAGCCTTATATTGTGGTAATATTTTTTTATTGGTTTAATGCCCGGTTTTATTATGAAAATGTAAAATAAAGGAATTGAGTCTTAGCCACAAATTCCAATTTTCTGATCTCTATATCTTTGCAACCCAATTTTTAATACCTTTGTTATTTCAAACTATGACTTCTGAAATCAAGAAGTCTAAGTTTGAAAAATCAAAGGTTTACACCATAAGGATGCAAGTAAACAGGGATTAGAAAATTTGAGTTTGTTACAAAGACTCAATTCCTTTGACATATATTTGAATTTTTTTAATGTAAAATGTTTAAATTAAGACGTCATCTCTGATCAGACAAAGGTTTAAAGTATGCCGTTAAAAATAGTTGTAAAGATAGTACGTTGTCATTCATTTTGCATATATTTTCTGTCAGACTCAAAATTTTGCATAATGACAGAAAAGCAAATATTTGAGATAATGTATTTTTTTCTGACACTACACTGTGCCAGAAAGACAAAAAACAAGCCTAGAACGAACCAACTTTATTCACATGATTATGTGCATAGGATCCAGAAGAAGAACCCGAAGGTGACTCGACCAAATGAATATTCAGCTGTAAGCAGGGATGAAGATCAAGTACAGAAGGAAAACAACCAAGTATAGGAATAATCAACATTATCAATGACGATTTGAAACTAAAGAATATCCCCTTTTCCTAAATATAACAATAGTAAAAACAAATTCGTCAATATTGAGAATAGTTTAACCCTATCTCTGCTGGGGTACTTGAAAACCAGGATACGCTGGGGGGGGGGGTCAATTTGACCCCCTCTCTAAATCCCATGTTTGATGTCCAAATATGACAAATGATAAATCATTAGAAAGCTCTTGTGCTCTACTTTTAGAATCTGCAAAAGAATTTGCAAATTTGCAAAAATTGAATTTTTTATCGCAAAATCCAGTTATATAGTAAAAATGTTTGCAAAAAAAAATTTGTCAAAAAAATGAAAAATTATACATTTTTGAAAAGCCCTTGACCATGCCATTTCAAATATGCAAAAATTTTTGCAAAATTTTAAATAACATGATTTTTAATCAAGAAAAACTAAAAATGTGCAAATTTCCTTTGACAGGTTGTTTGCAAAAAATTTGCAATTTTTTTTTCGCAAAACTTGTCCAATTTGTTTCCTTCTGTCAAAGGCTTTCCAAAAAACTAAATTTTATCAAAATCTGACAAGTGAAAGTGGGTCAAAACAAAGATTTAGTTTGTTACAGGAAAAAGCAGTCATTCAGGCAGTGTGCCTGAGGACTCAGGCAGTTATTATTAGAGCCCTGTTTTAGGCCTAAAGGGAGGGCTATGGGTATGTAAGAAAAGTCAGAAAATTTCAACAGCCTCAGACCAATACTTTTTGAGTTATGTAAAAAAAACTACAGGGGGGGGGTCAAATTGACCCCCCCCCCCAGCGGGAATAGGGTTAAACATTATAACTACTTTAACTAGTCATCGAAATAAAATCTTGTTTTTGGTAAATTCAAATCATTCACATTTGACCTATTAGTGCATATTTGTTTGCACCTCTATATTCCATATTGTATATATGTATACACCCAGTTTGAACATGAATGTAAACGTCTGCTAGTTAGACTTTAAAATAGTTAACTCCTTTTATGTAAATAAAGAGTAAACCAGTTTTCAATATTTTGCTGATTTCTGTTTCAGCAATTACAAAATGTTCCTCTGCCACTTTAAAATAAAAATTAAATTCAAGATAAAAATGTAAATTTAAAGAAAGAGGACACACTGCAGACGACAATCATCTCCTTTATTTTTCCAGAAACAAAACATATGAAAGCTTTGATGTTGTAAACCTTTGATATTTCAAACTTAGATTAATTGATCTAACAGAGGCCGAATTTAAAGAATTTAAATTTGAGCCGCAGCTCAAATATTGAAGGTTTCACTTAATTGTATTTAATCTTTCAAGATTTTTCCGGCGCTCAATTGGAACCGCTTTTTGGCGGATTTGAAATGGGGCTCAAATTCATTAAATTCGGACACAGTATACATGCATACATATTGAACTATAGGTCTACAACGTTGGGTTGCAAAGATAAAAGGATTAAAAAATCAGAGTTTGTGGCAAAGACTCCTTTATTTATGTTTTCATAATCACGTAAACTTTAGTTTTTTCTATGTTTTCCCTAATGCTTTCTAATTGTCAAATATGTTTTTTTAACAACTATTTTTCCACAAAAAAATAAGCTTTTATTGCATATTCAATTTTATTTTTAAATCTTAACTAAAAGTAACTTTTATCAAGAAAAAATAACAAACCAACGATACAAAATATTTATTATTAAAACTATCCTTTGATATTTTATCTTAGTAATTTGACATAAATCTAGGTTTTTGCAAAAAGTTGTGCAAAAGAGAGGTTAGATAGCAAACACACTTTCAGAGATATCATATTTTACCATATATATAGGTATGTTTCAATCCTTTTCGGCCAGTGCCAAGTTAAACATTGAAAACCAGAAAAATGTAGAATAGGAAGACAACATAAATAGTAACTTATTACTTCACTTATTGATTTAAATGGGTCTGTTTACACTAAACGATTGCTGTGTCTCATGTTCATTGGACTATTTAACGTCTTACTTTGAGTCTAAACATCGTTTTTCTATTCCAGAGCTTTCTGGTTGCAAAAAGAGAGAGGGGTTGAAGTAGGATAAAGCTCGACAGGGGAAAGTAGAGAGAGTAAAAAGACGGGAATGGAAAGAAGTAAATTCAACCTATATGAAGCATAAAGTCTGACCGCGTCAACCTTGTTACACCGGCTAGTCTTGTCCATAGATCTAGGTACAGTACAAACTGGGACCGGAAAAGTTGACCCGGCTCGTAAATACAAATGTACTGCGGCTGCCCGTGGGAAATGAAAGGATATAAAGTTGAAAGGGATGAACGAGAAGGAGAGAGGAAGAGAAAAGGATAAAAAGGAGAAGGAGAAGAGGAGAGGTGGGGAAGGAGAAGAGGAGAGGTGGGGAAGGATAAGAGGAGAGGTTGGGAAGGAGAAGAGGAGAGGTGGGGAAGGATAAGGGGAATAAAAATAAAGGGGTGGGTGGAGGGTAGTTTGGAGAGAAAAGTAATTAAGGTGCCAGCTATTTGGAATGATATAGGTTTTTAAATGCAAATGGTTTTTGAAAAGATATTATTATTTCTAAATATCTAACAGAGTATAATTTTATTCCAAAAAAGAAAGAAAAAAACTAAAACAAACTAACCCAACTAAACAAACTAAACAGACCTCCAGCAAATAAAACAAACAAAATAAACTAAACAAACAAACTAAACTAAAATAAACAAACTAGACAAAAGTAAACAGACTTACAAAACAAAATAAACAAACTAAACAAAATAAAGAAAATAAACAAAAGAAACAAACTAAACAAAATAAACAAACTAAATACCCAAACTAAAAAAAAATAAACCATACAAACGAACAAAACAAAATAAACAAACTAAACAAAATAAACAAACTAAACAAAACAAACAAACTAAACAAAACAAACAATTTAGAAAAAAATTGAACAAAACAAACAAACTACAGAAAACAAACAATCTAAAAGAAGAATGAAACAAGACAAAAAGATAAACTTAAATAAACTAAACTGAACAAACTAAACAAAACAAACTAAGCCATACAAACGAACAAAACAAAACGAACAAACTAAACAAAACAAACAAACTAAACAAAACAAGCTAAGTAAGCAAAACAAAAACTAAACAAAGCGAACGTTAAAATAAATAGATAAAGATAAAAATTTTTAAATAACAAAATTCTCATCAAAACATTAAACATTTGACTGTATAGTAATTATGTCAATTACAATATTTTCAAGAACGGGTTCTATGTGTTATTTTGGAACGATGGGGTCGTTCTTGATAATTAGCTGCAGTTTGTTCTCGTGAAAGAATGATCTTTCCCCAAGAACAAAGCCCAGCCCTAAACATACATGGTAATTAGTAAGGTTATATATATATATATATATATATATATATATATCTACGTTATTTATATATACATGTTATTATTTTACAGAATTATACAAGGAATCCGAATATTAATCTAGTTTAACAATATAGTAAAGTTCTACTCCTGAGTGG
Organism: Eurytemora carolleeae; assembly: GCF_000591075.1. Taxonomy (NCBI): domain Eukaryota; kingdom Metazoa; phylum Arthropoda; class Copepoda; order Calanoida; family Temoridae; genus Eurytemora; species Eurytemora carolleeae. The sequence continues at coordinate 6,657 of NW_019398067.1, forward strand.
ATATGTGCGAGCTGACAGTTTTTTTTTTCAATTCTTTGCTCATTGCTAATTAACGACTCCTTTTGTTCCGTTTTTTAATAAAAAAAATTGAATTCATTAATTTTCCATCTTATTTCGTTTTTTTAAATTAATGATTGTTCAATTAGATCGTTTGTTCAGTAAAATTATTCTTTAAATAAAAAAAAGTTCGTTCAGAACAAAAATTGATAGTTTTTTTCAAAAGTCATTCCTTAACGGCCTGGCTAATCCAAAAGTGGGAACGATTGTTAACGATTTTAAATCATTGATTTCTATGGGCTAACGAAGAGGAAATGAATTAACCGTAACTTTTATTGGGAAAAACTTGTAAAAACTAGAACACAACATTTTAATCTAAATACAAAGTCCAATTGGTGTGAAAAGACAAATTTAATGGTTCCAAAAAAGTGCATAGGATTACTGTACAGAGTCTATTTAAAAAACCACTTTGAGATTCAGTGTTTGTGACCGTGCAGTGTAGTGTGTGGCTGTCTCCAAGCTAAATATAGAATCTACCGGTTAGATGGGTAAGGTATGGGCGGCATGTCGAAGTACTCGAATGTTGATTATAAGTTCTTCTGAAATATTGTTTGTCTAGAGACCTGGTGACCCTTAGACAACGATAGAGCAACAAACCCCACAACTTCAAAAATCCTTTAACAGAGTTAAGCATAATATGGGGTTAAGGATTACGGTGTATAGAGGTAGGTGAGGGGGGAGGGGCGGGAAACGACCATTCCGGGTCTCAAGCTTTCCCCCAGCCTCTCGGCCTGAAGGCCACAGGCCCTCCTCCTGCCTCATCAGTTGAAAACCAGAAGTTGAGCTGAGACCTGGAACCAGAGTCTCCAGAGCCGATCAGCGGATCAGTTGAAAACCCCGGGAATTCGAGTCCGCACAGTACATGACGTCCCGGCTGAGCTCATCATAAAAATGCGGGAGTGAGTACAGAGTGTACACTGTGCAGTGTGCGCAATTTTAAGCTTTTTTCGACTCAGGAGTCGGCTCGTCATCTGTGAATATATTTAACCTAATTTGGTTAATTTCTCCTGATTAAATAACTGTCAAAATGTCAGTCATCTGACCTCAAAAGATTGAGAGAGAACATTTTACTCCCTTTATTGGAAAAGGTAGGATGTTCAGAAGTTTATATTAAAAGTTATCATAAATATTTTTTATTGTTTTCACATTTCCAATATCTTCAAAAGAACAAAAGAATAAAAATAAAAATTTTAAAACTTCGTTTCGTCTAAAAATTGTCTGAATTTTGTAGTTTTAGGATTTATTTATATAATTAACTAAAAATTGTGACTTCATCAGTTTCTCGGTTCTAGTTGCAAATCGTCATATAGAATATAAATCAAACAGCGCCTAAATTATGCAAACTTCAAAATGTCATGCGAATTTTAAATTTGTGCAAAAATCAATGGAAACTAATATCGGTTAAATCATGGATTTAGAAATTATAATGAAACACATGACGCCTTGGAAAAATTAGTTATATAGCATATAACCGTTCAAGCCAAACCAAACTAATCCAAACTAAACCAAACCAAACTAAAAGAAACTAAGTTAACCAAACCAAACTAAACCAAACAAAGCTAAACCAGACCAAACTAAACCAAACCAAGCTAATCCAGACCAAACTAAACCAAACCAAGCTTTAAAACAGACCAAACTAAACCTAACCAAGCTAAAACAGACCAAACTAAACCAAACCAAGCTAAACCAGACCAAACTAAACCAAACCAAGCTAAAACAGACCAAACTAAACCAAACCAAGCTAAACCAGACCAAACTAAACCAAACCAAGCTAAAACAGACTAAACTAAACCAAACCAAGCTAAAACAGACCAAGCTAAGCCAAACCAAGCTAAAACAGACCAAACTAAACCAAACAAAGCTTGAACAGACCAAACTAAACCAAACCAAGCTAAAACAGACCAAAATAAACCAAACCAAGCTAAAACAGACCAAACTGAACCAAACCAAGCTAAAACAGACCAAACTAAACCAAACCAAGCTAAATCAGACCAAACTTTACCAGAACAAAATAAACAGGACCACACTAAACTAGGCCAAACTAATGTTTAAGTCGTAAAATATATAACCGTTCCAATCAGAAGCCAAACCAAACTAATCCGAACTAAACACAACCAAACTAAACCAGACCAAACTTAACCAGATACAACTAAATCACACCAAACTAAACCAGACCAAACTAAACCAGACCAAACTAAACCAGACCAAACTAAATCAATCAAACTAAACTAGATAAAACTAAACCAGATAAAACTAAATCAGATCAAACTAAGCCAGACCAAACTAAATGAAAAGTATATTTCAAAGCCACCAACCTTTATTCACATTTATCATTAAACAATGAAAGTTGCCTTTATAATTTTTCTTCAAATAATCATATGTAAAGCCATATTTTATCCAAACATGATAAAAGTGTACAATGAAATGAGTAAACAGATTTTAAAATTATGCAATGACAAATATTTTAAACAAAAATAGATATTTCATACAATAATAGATATTATATGAAATGACAGATATTTCATACAATGATGTATATATCAATCATATTAAATTAGATATCCCATTAATTGTAAATTCATCAAGGATCCACTACACTGCTAGAGTTGGTTCTTATACCCTAGAGAGCTAAGACAACCAAAATTTATCAAATTAGATATGGAGTTTGTGCTTTTTTTTCTTTTTTTCTTTTTTGCCAGCGGATGGGTCTAAACTGCAAAAAATATAAGAAGTCTGTAAATGAATTGAAGCCTTGACACAAACTTAAAATTTCTAATTTCTATATCTTTGCAACCCAATGTCGTATATATTTTAACATTTTAATTCTGTTAAATCTAAAAGGCTAAGTTTGAAATATCTAAGGTTTACACCACCAGGTTGCAAAGATATATAGATTAGACAATTTGATTTTGTGGTTAAGACTCAATTCCTTGATTGTTGAATTATATACCAAAATATGAGTTTTTGCCACAAATAAAACTTTTCTAATATTCATATCTTTGCAGCCAGATGGTGTAAACATGTGATACTTTCATAATTAAATTATTAAATCAAACAAAATTAATTTGAAATATCATAGGTCTTCTAGTTGCAAAGAGAAAACGAATATAATTTTAGTTTTTTTTATTAGTGTAAAAATTGATATTTATATATACAGTGATAACCAGAAAAATGTTAAATATAAAGACGTTATTAAATCAATACTAAAGTGAAAATGATGCTTTTACAAAGCAAATAGCTTTCCTAGTAAGTTATTAAATCACTTATTAAGTTAAGTGGTTCTGTTGACACTGCACAATTTCTGTATCTCATGTTCATTGGACTAATTAAAGTCATATCTTAAAATGTAAAGTTCCAGAGGGTTCTGTTTATCACTGTAAAATTTCTTCTAAAAATGTTATTTTAACTTTTTATTATTCTGAAAAAATTAATTTGTCATCAGTTTTCTAAACATTAAACAAAAGTTTTTCAATCTTGAATTTTCATTTTTCACACTGCTCTCGACCTTTGTAGCCAAATTTTTTATTTAAAATTTAAATATAACATTGATGGGTGTACTTTCTTATCTTTGCAAGGTTTTAACGTTTATTGTGTCTAATGCTTATTGTTTAGATTTAAAAAAAAACTTATTTCTTTCTCTAAAGAGAGAGAAGTACGATTGATCAAAGGGGGGATGGAGCATTATTTTCCACTTCAATACAACTGATGAGACAAATCAGAGACGACTAAACGGAATTTATACTGTCTGTTTTCTTATTTTCACGATTCTCTGCATCTGTAAAATTGTTTTTTTTTTCATTACCAAATTATATTTGATAACTTAGAAATATGATTAAGACATTACAAAATTTTATTAAGGCAGAAGACTTAATTTAACCTTCCCTGGGAATCTTCATATATTTGAGTTTCAGGTCGTCTTTACAGTCTCAACCTTACTGGGAAACCATGAAAAATGGAAATTAATATACTAATATGATATTGTTCTAAGTTCAGAAGTATTAAAACCTGAACAAATAAGTTAAAAATCAAAATATAAAGAGGGAAATTGTTGAAAAAGAAAAAAGCTGGTAAATCCGCAAACACAACTTTTTTCTATATTTTCTGTCTGAGCACGATACATCTTGTTATGGTAAGACGGAGGAGAGAGAGGGGACAACTCAATCAATCAATCCACCGATTTAGCACCAATACTATAAATTGATATAATCACGAAAATAGCCCAACATTTCTTGTATTATATGAACCAAGAAAACAAATGTAAAACCATTTAAAGATACTTTCAACTTAACAATACAAAGTTTACCTAACTAAAAAGAGATGTAGAAATATTTTATATTTTTACATTATTTATTAATTCATTGGTTACAAAACATAGCACATTTATTTGTCTACAGAACTAAATATAATACAATAAATAAACAAAATATACTTGTTTACAGGCCAGACCAACTAATTTGATTAGTTTATCCTTTATCAGTTAAAACATGCTTTTTTAGCTATTTTCTTCTTGCAATTTCTCTACATGATAGTTTTGAAACTCGTAACAAAATAAATGTAATAATACTATTTTTAAAATATTTTTTTTCTGAAATTTAAAAACCTTAAAATATTATGAATTCTATTTTAATCACCCAATCTTTGTTTATATATATATTGATGGCAAGGGATGTAATCCGTCGTCTTTGCAATAAGGACAGAGATCAGGGACAGAAGGGAATCGGTGTTAGGTATAAATCATGTAGTGACATACAGTACATCGGATAAATGAGAGTTGCGGCATCTGTGTACACAGATCTGGGGTATGTAAACAGTAGACAGTTTTTCTATACCATAGCATGAAAGATTTGTTGTATAAAACTGCAAATTAAGAAGTTATACGATCATCATGTAAACTTGAAAAATTATCCGATGGGCATAACAATACTTATCCGAAATATAAGAGCTTATACCAAGGTAAAATATGAATTTTGTTTAAATAATTTACAATTTTAAAGTTTTTGAAAAATCAACATTTCTGCAACAGAGCTAGACTATCCCTCCACGGCTTGTGTCATTTGTGGAAATATTTTTTGAAAGAAGGATGGAAAGCTAGATCAACCAACGCATATTTTGTTTTATAGACTGTAACATATTTTCCGAATTGGATTTGTCTTAAAGGAACATTTCATAATTTTTTCATATCAAGGGCGTATAGATGGGGTGTTCGGGGGGGGGGGGGGGGGGGTGATGACAGCCCACGGCCACTATATATATCTCACCCCTGACTAACCAGAGTTAGAGGCATTCGGTTTCTTCAATTTGAAATCATGCTCGTTTTGGTTTATATTTTGACAATCTTTAAAGTTACGGATTTCTTTGTTAAATACTTTTTATTCAAAACATATATGCCGGCAAAAAAGTATTTAAGAGAGAAGGCTGAAAAATTATGTTTAATAGTAGTAATTGTGATCGAAAGTTATAGCTTTCTGGAATATTGACAGAACCATTAAATTCACGTGATCTTAAGCTTAAACATAATCTTGTTAAGGTAACGTCTACAAAAATCCCCCTCTTCTTTAAATGTACATGTTAACCTTTCTGTTTAATTATAAGGGTTCTGTACAATTCCCCTGTACAAACTGTCCATCAGCATTCTATACTCTACCCTTTCTCCTATTGATGGTGATTAAATATATCGTCTATCTATGTTTATATATCTATGGTGAGTAAATTTATCGTCAATATATGTTTATATATTGATGATGGTGAGTAAATATATCGTCTATCTACGCTTATATATCGATGGTGAGTAAATACATCGTCTATCTATGTTTATATATTGATGGTGAGTAAATGTATCGTCTATCTATGTTTACATATCAATGGTGAGGAAATATATCGTCAATATATGTTTATATATTTTTGACTTAAAAAGAAGCAACTCTCTAAGTATATTTAAAAATAGACTACTAAATTCTCTTTTTGAAAATTACATTACAATGTGTTATAAACCGAATTGCTATTCATGTTAAACTTATTAGATATGTTTTAATATGCTTTGATATTTGTTGTGTACATGTCAGAAAATTACTTTAAACTATAGTTATTCTAATAAATGTATAAACTATTTTGCATAAGATAAAAGCGCACCCTGATCTCTAATAGTTCTCCTTAAATCTATACTAAATTGAAATGTGTTGTTATCATTATTGAAATTAGGTGGAAAAAATAATCAAAACAGCCAAGAGCTATTTTTCACCTAATTGCTTTATACTTGTACTGTTAATATAATCATCAATTTGTATTAGTCAACTCGTTCTGTACACAGATACATTTATTTTAGCAATAAACGTTATCTATCTATCTTATCTATATTGATGGTGAGTAAATATATCGTCAATATATGTTTATATATTTATAGTGAGTAAATATATCGTCTATCTATGTTTCGATGGCGAGTAATTATATCGTCTATCTATGTTTATGTTTCGATGGTTAGTAAATATATCGTCTATCTATTTTTATGTTTCGATGGTTAGTAAATATGACATATTCTCCTGCGAAGTCTACGGTTTCTTATGAATATTAAAAGAACTGCAGAAAGTATATCATACTTGAAAAATTATCCGATGGGCATAACAATACTTATCCGAAACATAAGAGCTTATACCAAGGTAAAATATGNATAATTTAAAACAATGTTACAATTTGTATTTTATTGCATTTTGATTGAAGAATGATTATAAAAAGAGTTTAAAACCCCAACCAAAAACACTAGCTATAATTTACAGATAAGGAAAATAAAAACAGGGTTGAATTGGTAAAAAGTTGATGTTATTGATAAAACAGGCTTTAACCCCGGTTCTTAGGGATCGGTCTAGACACAGGATAATCAGGACTTTGTAAATAGATAACAGAACTAGTAAATTCACTGTTTATTTCTAAATATTGACTATAAACGTAATTTTAAGTGGCAAACTATTTGTAGATTAGAGTGGCAGGTTAGGTTGACAACGGTATTGCTCTGAAACATTTGGTAGCTCATCAATTAATATAACCCATTATTTTTCTATCTGTTTATTTTTTTTCATTTCTTCTACTTACTTTTATTCATCATGGTTTTATTACTCTTTTCATGATTGCAAGAATTTAAACCACTAGAACTAAATCTTCCAAATCCAAGATTGTAAGTTTAACATAATTCCTAATTGATATTTTCGAACCTACCCGTAAGACTAATTGCAAACGGAAGAACTTTGGCGTAAACTCAAAAGTTTAAATGTCAAAACTCTTGAAGACATAAATTTAAGTATTACTACCGTCTACACGGGATAGCTTTCTAACAACATACCAAATCATTTCTTTCTTCCACACTTCTATCTTATCATACCATTCTAACGCCCATCATATCTTCCTAACACCCTCCATCCAATAACCTTACTAACACCCTCCATCCCATCATACCTTCGAAAACAATAAACCATCCCATCATATCTTCCTAACACCCTACCATCCTATTATATGTTCCTAACAACTTATCATCCCATCACACCTTCCTAACAACTTACTGCATCCATTCATATATTCCTAACAATTTACCATCCCATAATATCTTCCTAAAACCCTACCATCCCATCATATCTTTCTAACACCCTACCATCCCATCATTTTTTCCTAACACCCTACATCATCTCTTCCTTACAAACTACCATCCCATGATCTTTTCCTTACAAACTACCATCACATGAGCTCTTCCTTACAAACTACCATCCCATCATCTCTTCCTTACAAACTACCATCCCATCATCTCTTCTTTACAAACTACCATCCCATCATCTCTCTCTTACAAACTACCATCCCATCATCTCTTCCTTACAAACTAACATCCCATCATCTCTTCCTTACAAACTACCATCCTATCATCTCTTCCTTACAAACTATCGTCCCATCATCTCTTCCTTACAAAATACCATCCCATGATCTCTTCCTTACAAACTAGTATCCCATCATTTCTTCCTTACAAACTACCATCCCATCATCTCTTCCTTACAAACTACCATTCCATCATCTCTTCCTTACAAACTACCATCCCATGATCTCTTCCTTACAAACTACCATCCCATCATCTCTTCCTTACAAAATACCATCCCATGATCTCTTCCTTACAAACTACCATCCCATCATTTCTTCCTTACAAACTACGATCCCATGATCTCTTCCTTACAAACTACCATCCCATCATCTCTTCCTTACAAACTACCATCCCATCATCTCTTCCTTACAAACTACCATCCCATCATCTTTTCTTTACAAACTACCATCCCATCATCTCTTCTTTACAAACTACCATCACATCATCTCTTCTTTACAAACTACCATATCATCATCTCTTCCTTACAAACTACCGTCCCATGATCTCTTCCCTACAAACTACCATCCCCTGATCTCTTCCTTACAAACTACCATCCCATCATCATCATCATCATCTCTTCCTATCTTTCTAACACCCCACCATCCCGCACCATCTCTTCATAACACCCTACCATCCCATCATATCTTCCTAACACCCTCCCCTCCCATCATCTCTTTTTAAAACTATTTATTTTATTTTTCTATCTGTTTTTCTACTCTGATATACATTGATGTAATGAAATTATTTGTTTTATTTATTTTTAGACACATACATACAGTTTCTTTTATCTCCTTATTCTACTAATATGACTGAAAAAAATAGTAATAAAGTTATAAAGGACTGTACTATAGATTTTTTAGTATAAAACAGTTAAATTGATCTAATATTTCTCAAGAAAGTTTTATTCATATAATAAAGCTCTTCCCCCTTATATATATATTTATATATCAGCTATATCCTACTTTTTATACGTTTTTTTTTCATATTTTTTACAGGCAACAGTGGGCACATAAAAAAAAAATTACATTTTTTTGTTTATTACACAATTACAATTAATAACTGCTCTGCAGGTCCATCTGTATTCATTCTTTGAAATCGCGATGTTATGAAGTTCAAAAGGCATCAGTTTTAACAATTACATAGAGGTATATCAATCTATATAGAGGAAGTAATCTATATAGAGGTAGCAATATACATAGAGGTGCAATCTATATAGAGGTATAGCAATCTATATAGAGGTAGCAATATACATAGAGGTAGCAATATACATAGAGGTAGCAATCTACAAAACAAGTGTAGTCTATATAGAGATAGCAATATACATGGAGGTAGCAATCTACAGAGGTAGCAATCTATATAGAGGTAACAATATACATAGAGGTAGAAACCTCCATAGAGGTAACAATCTACATAGAGGTATCAATATACATAGAGGTAGAAATCTACATAGAGATAGCAATATACATAGAGGTAGCATCTACCAAGAGAAAGCAATTTATTTAGAGATAGCAATCTATATAGTGGTAGCACTCTTCATAGAGGTAGCAATCTATAAAGAGGTAGCAATCTACATATAGGTAGCATTCTAAATAGAGGTATCAATCTATATAGAGGTAACAATCTATATAGAGGTAGCAATCTACATAAAGGTAGCAATCTACATAGAGGTAGCAATCTACATAAAGGTAGCAGTCTACATAGAGGTAGCAATCTACATAGAGGTAGCAATCTACATAAAGGTAGCAGTCTACATAAAGGTAGCAATCAACATAGAGGTAGCAATCTACATAGAGGTAGCAATCTACATAGAGGTAGCAACCTCATGGAGATATTTTTGACAGCATGGCTTAGATCTGTATTATCTTTGGGCCCTGGTTTAGTTTGAAAATGGTATTTAAAAAAATATTTTTTAGACTTTTGCTAGATTTCAGATCCCTAAAGCTAGATTATACAGCTGATGTATAAATAACTTTTAATTCCAGCACTGAAACTCTGAAATGGGTTAGTTAATGTTTATACAAAAATAAATTTACATAATGATCTAGCTCCTGACACACAAAATCTTAATTATTCTAAATTTGAAATTCTAAAACCGCCACCACCAGACTGCTCTAGACATTGTCATGTAAAACCTATAATCCTGGGTTTAAGGGGGTTTGTACCCCCTCCCCCTCTTCTCATTTTTTTCTCCAATACTTCTCAAAATTTGCTAGCACTAGAACTCTCAAATTTCTTTCGTTTTCTAGTATAAGCATATGTTGTCAATTAAAAAAGAAATCACAACACATAAATTTGTTGCATGCTTATATTAAAAATATATACTTTAAAAATAATATTTAGATCAGAGTACAATTTTACTTCAAACTCCAGGTTGTTTTATAAACAATTTATGCTTTATCATCAAATATTCAAATCAAATATTTATTAAATGAAAATTTTTAGTTCAGACAATATAAAAATCATAAAACAATACAAAACCTCATGAGGGAAAATTAATCAGGTGGGCCAGGTTTTCATGATTTTCCATATAAACAGCTTAGTGTCAGGGGGAAGGAAGATCCTCGACGAGTGGACTAGTAGGTAGGGGGGATCCAGGAAGAGTGGACGAGCAGGTAGAAAGGGGGGATATCCTGGACGAGTGGACGAGTAGGTAGGATCCTGGACGAGTGGACGAGTAGGTAGGATCCTGGACGAGTGGACGAGTAGGTAGGATCCTGGACGAGTGGACGAGTAGGTAGGATCCTGGACGAGTGGACGAGTAGGTAGGATCCTGGACGAGTGGACGAGTAGGTAGGATCCTGGACGAGTGGACGAGTAGTTAGGATGGCAGGAAAGCGTATATAAACATGATACTATAACGAAGTATTACTCAATCAAACTTGAACAACAACAAATATCAAAATATATCTAGTCCTGCGATGGGAACTAATCCCAGAATAGGACGAGAATAGGGTCGGGCCGGTGCAAATTTAGTAGAGCATTCCTACTTTCTGACTTTCCTTAGATTATATTGCACCTAAATGGTTACAATAAAGCTAATTAGTTTAGAACTTTTATAAGTTGGTTGAGTCCTTACGTTATTGATATGACGTTTATTAGTTATTACAAAGAAGATATATAAACGCTTTTTACAGAAACAGCGAAACCGGAAATTGTTACGTCAGGAGATTGAAATATTTTTATAAATTAAAAGATCAGACAAAAAATTGAGGAATGAAAATAGGTTTAGAATTATTTTGGCTGTGTAATTCCAATTTTGGAATAAGAGACTAGTATTTAGGGCTGAGGACGGACATTAGTACTTTTTTCTTTGTTTCTTTACAATTGGTTAAATTAATATAACAACCCATTAAATTAACATTTTTTAATTATTCAGTCTGAAATGTCTTTAACATTCATTCGTTAACGACATAAAGGGAGGGAATTCTGGTCTTATTTTCGGGTTCAGTATGAAAATGAACTAGATTTACAGTTGATAACTTGTTTAACTAACGGTTCTTTCTGTTTAATTGAAGAAAAAAAAGAACTTAGCACACATTAATTAATTTTTTAAAGAAGATTGTTTAAAAGCAATTAAATTAAAGAAAGTTTTCGTTTGCTCAAAAAATTTTGGTTAATTTTCAAAAAAAAATCTAGTCGTAAAGTTTTGCCATTTCTGCTGGTTCACCTGGATTTACAGGGGTTTAGTTTGTGTGTATATATATTGGTAGAGCAGAGCACAACCCTAGGGAGGAGAACACTCAACATATTCCTGGTTTAGTTTGTGTTTTTATACAGGGTGTCCCACATCAAATTAGACCGCGTGAACGGGTCTAAATTACGATTTGGGGGACAAATCAGAAAATTTAAGAAGAATGAATCATTTTGAAAAATTTAATGAGGCTAATAGAATTTTTTTTTTGCAGAAAATGCTATGATTTCTCGAGTATTATGTGCGTATTTAGGTGTTAAAGATTGGAGATAATCTAATATGATATGGGACGCTCTGTATATAAAGTGGTAGAGTGGAGCTCACCTCTGGAAAAGAACACTCCACATCTCTACGGGTACACCTGAATTCCCCGGGGTTTAGTTTGTGTGTTATATATAGTGGTAGAGCAGAGCTCAGCTCTAGAAAACTCAACATACTCCTGGTTACACAGTTAATCAAAACAATATAGTCTATATTCAAGGTCACAACAATATATATATAGGTGTCCCAGGGGTGTCTGAGAGGATACCGGTGTCTAAGAATATACAGGGTGTCCCAGGGGTGTCTCCGAATATTCTGGGTGTCCTGAAGAAGTGTCCCAAATTTACAGGGTGTCCCAAAATAAATAGTATACAAATTTTTTTACAACTGCAAAAATTAATGTTGATAAGTGTGTTGGCATTATCCCAACCCATGAACAATATATAATTGTGAAAGTGGAATAGTATGTAATCAGTTTCAACAATATACACAATATAAAGCTCGGAAATTAATGGAAAAAAAGGAATAAGGAAATGACGAAAATAGAAGGGGGNGGGAAAGAAGAGTAATAAGAAAATGATGAAATACTGAGGAGGGTGTGGGGGGGAAAGGGGTTGAAAAAATTGGATTGCAAGGCAAACATCTAAAATATTGACATTGTTTGGAATACCTTATTTTGATTCTTCTTTTTTTCAATTATAAAATGGCATGTTCGATTTACAATGGTACCATTTAAGCCTTTGTGTAATCCATAGTGAATAAGATATGGATGTTTTCTCTAATTCCCTTTTTCAATTTTCAAAAGAAACTTGCACATTTACTGCCGAAAAAATGAAGGAAATTATCGAAATCTTAACTTCTTTCATGCTATAAACCCTCATAAGTGTTTGATAAAGGTTTATTGAGTACACTTGCATATCGGTGCTTGTCCCTCTTTAAAAAGACTTTCAACTACAGTCCTCTCAGTTTTTTATTTTAAAAGATCAAAACAAAAATTTTATCCTGTAAGCTTTACTTTCTAGTCCGGAACTAAAATAAATCGGAAATTGAGCCCTGGTTCCTGTTCCTCTTAAATATTCAAAATATTAAACTAAAATAAGAATCATCTTTTTTTCGTTGTTGTTCGGAATTTAAAATTGCTAAAATATCAATATTTTTTCTTCAACAGTTAACTGTCAATAGTTGAATTAGTTATCAGAAAAGGAGCGCAAAGCCGCCATAAATATGGAAATTTGTAAATTTGCAAATTTGTAAATTTGTAAATTTGTAAGTTTGTAAATTTGTAAAGGAATTGAGTCTTTGCCACAAACTCTGCTTTTCTAAACCCTATATATCTTTGGATTCCAATGTCGTAGACCTTAAATATTTCTTACTATGAATTCTGTTAGATCAAATAATATAAGTTTGAAATATCAAAGATTTACGACATTGGGTTCCAAAGATATAGGGATTATAAATTCAGAGTTTGTGGCAAAGACTCAATTCCTTTGTAAATTTCTATAACATCTTCGCCAAACTCATTTTACAGGTCAAACATAATGCTATTATGTCTAAAATATTGTTTTAAGCGTTTATGATGTTGAACATTAGACTTTTCCCTGTCTGGGAAATATAATGAATTTATTATATGGTTTTAATGGTATTAATACTTCTGTGGAGCTATTATCTCAAAATAACTGTTATATAATTCAATTGCAACCATTCTTAATTTCAAAGTACTTAATGTGGCCTTAATTACACCCTGTAGCTTTGTTTTCATAGGAATGGAATTGAATCTTTGGAACAAAATCAAATATTTAAACCACAATATCTTTATAACTCGATGTTGTAAACCTTTGACATCTCAAACTCAGATTACTTGATCTAACAGAATTCATAGTTTGAAATATCTAAGGTTTGCAACATTTGGTTCCAAAGATATAGTGATTAGAAAATCAGAGTTTGTGGCAAAGACTCAATTCCTTTCAGTATAATCATGGAATGTTTGCTAGGTTGAGTAGTTTGTCATATTTCGACCCCCCCAATTTAGTATTTATATGCACCACAGCCCCCATACTCAACGGAAATATTTATAATTACAAGAAATGTTTTGCTAACAACCGTAATGAACCATTAAGTTATATGTTTTCACGGGCAGCCGTAGTACATTTGAATTTCCGAGCCGGGTCAACATTTCCGGTCCCAGTTTGTACTGTATCGCCCGGACATTGGGTAAATAAAGCAGACACTCAATAGGACTAGCCGGTGCAACAAGGTTGACGCGATCAGACTTTAGGTTTAATTTACTTTTGCTAAAGGGTCATAGGTGCGTGTTTTGTACAAACGATTTTTTAAAATTTTTTTGCTTATTATAAATCTGTATTTTAGGAAAGTTTTTAATGTTAGTTATCTACGATTGCAAATTTTCATTTATTTTAGTAATCATGTTAAAGCTTTAATAAAGTACAGTGAGCCATGTGCATTTTAATTTTGAGTTTATAAATTAATATTTAAATTAAAATTTTCAATTTCCATTTTTTGCCATTTTTGTTTCTATTAAATATTTAATAAATCTCTTGTATAAAAAATTATTTAAAGGGGTTTTTTTTATCTATTTTAAGATATTCCATCGTTGGAATATGGAATAAAGCAAAGTCCCATTTTTTTAAAGTAAACAGAAAAACACAAATAAATTCACACAAGTTATTTTGATTTGATGTGAATCTGCTTTCTTTTCAAAGAAAGATGCTTGCTTTATTACAAAGACCTTGGAGCTAAAATAAAATCCGTATAAATATTATTTAATCAGCATTATAATGATGATTAAAATTTTTATGTTTAAAGATTTATAGATATATCTAAGTCATCAAAGTATATATTATTATTAAAAAGAAAATGAATAATCTTTCACATAAATCAATATTAGCACATATTGTGTCTTAGTGAGCTATTAATTCTGAAACTCTAGTTTTATCACCAATATCTTGATAATGAAGTTTTCTGATCACCAAATGCACCATATAAACAAAGTGGCGGGAAAAAATGATATGGCGGAAAAAAATAGAAAAGACAGGGGGAAAAATGTCAGGAAAAAAATTGTCGAAGAAAAAATCGGAAAAATAAACATCATAGTGGGGGAAAACAAATTGGCAAACAATAGAAAAATGACGGGAAAAACAATATGGCGACAAAAATCGAAATATATTGGGGGAAACCATCATGGTAGAGAAAAAACAAGAGAGAGATGTAAATAACACGGTACTAAATTGTAAGTTGAGTGATGATGTGTAGATCCTCAAAAATACTTTTATTACTTCTTAAGTATACATTTACACCAAGGTGGATTACAAGAGGATAAAGAAAGTTTGGGACCAGAGATAAGAGAGTACAGAGATCTATTAAAGGCTAGAATATGCAGGATCCATGTGTAAAACTGGAGTACACGACCAATAAACAGTGTGTTTTAAAGATCCTTTGAATACAAAAACCAAATCTTAAAAATAGACTTAATTCTTAAATTTGATTTTTTATATTAAAAGTTAGAGTATTTCTTTAAAAAATTGTAAAACTTAAACCCTGAATGGGTATTATGTGCAACAAGTGTCGGTTAGATGGCAGTCAAAAACCTTTCGTGAAAATGTAGCATGTCGTGCCGGTACAACTATAATCATGCTGAGCCTAGCCAGTAAGAGCTAATTCGCAGTCTTTTAATTTATTTAATCTGGGTTTGGGACCAAGAAATACAGAAACGCACTGCACAGAATTATAATACTTTCAGTGACGACATCTTGGACAAATTTAATCATAAGGAAAAATTTAGAAATTAGAAATAAGAAAAGTGTATTATAGAAATAATCTTTTTTTCAATAACTAAATCTGACGAAATCTAATCATTGATATTTTTTTAGGTAAGTCTGGAATTAAACAGATATGCAGGCTTGACATAAAAGTGAACTTATAAGTATTTATTCATTTAAATATTTTTTAAAAGTATGTTAACCACTTTCATTTAAGTGAGATACGCTGGAAAAGACAAATTAATCAGACCAACGTTCAAAGAGCACCGCGTGGAGAATCTGGCATTGTCATATTTGCAAAATTAAGCTTACTATCCCTTATATGCTTCTTTTATTACTCCCAGAAAATGATTTTTTTAATAAAAACAAAACTGAAGAATAATAACGATATGCAATATGTATCGTTAACCGTTCAAGCTGTCTAATTTCATGTTGAGGAAAAGATTTAAAAATAATTTGATATTGATTTTGTGCATGTTAATCTTTTCATGGAAAGATAATTTTTATCATATATTCCATCGTTTCCAGCAAAGTTAAAAGATACATAAGATTATTGCGGATGCAATATATATTATATTTTGTAAAGTTAAAAAATCACGCGGAAGTAATGCCATGTTATTCATGTCAAACTAAAGTAAACTGCATAAAGTATTGAAATATTGTTTATTTATAACTCCTCTTCTTGAACGGACATTGAACAGAACAAAAATGAAGTATAAATTTCAAAATATAATAAAATATAATATTTTAAATTGATGTTTCAAACGAACACAGTTAAGATCCTTTTTTTTACATAAAAAAAGGAACTTAGTTTTTATTGTCTATTTAGTTCCAACCCCATGTCGTAGAACATACCATGGATTTTTCAAAACTTTACACCATCAGGTTAAAAGATAAAGACTCAATTTCTTTTTGTACTGTTTTGTGACTGCAAACTCTGGTTCCTTTTAAGTACATGGGCCGACGTTTGAACAGCTAGAGCAAATACAAATACAAATACATACTATATACAAGGAAAAACGGTACAGTGAACGACATGAATAATCTCCTTCTAGTGAAATTTATGTTTAGTGAGACCAACTGTATGTTCCTGTACAACAATAGATGAGAATTGTAATGTTTTATGTAAATCCGCAAGCTGGGATAAAACTAACACTAATCATTCCTCTCTCCCCCCCCCTTACATAATATTACACAGTATACAGGAGTGAACATACCACACTGATCAGGTAGATAGAGATGCAGGGTTGACTTGTACCTGGCATCTGACAAGTTTATATGTGCCGCAACGTTCATGTAAAGTAGCACAATGGGATCAAAGAACAAAAATATATGTATTTCTATGACTAATGCAGTTGCTAAGTTCTAGCCACGCTCCATCCCCTGAACCACTGGACACACTATGGACATTACAAAAACCCCAAATTCTACTGCTCGATTGATTGATTAACTCGAAATATACAGCTATTTACATGGCTGACTGTTCAGTAAATATCTTATAGGCTATGCAGAGTGATCCGTGTCAATGATCCATCATAGACTACCTGATCTGTGCCATTCAGGTGCATGTCAAGTACTGCCCGATTTTCAAACAGCTATATAGAGCAAGTTGTACAGTACACACATGTTGTTAGGCAAGACGTGACAGTACACCAGATGAACCATCCCATAATCCCATATCTAGGGAAATTTATGTAATACCTTGTTTTAGAAGTAATGTTTACGCCTGAAGGGTAAACAGACAAATAATACTTTTATTTTTCGTACATCAAAGGGACTTGCTGTTGTAAATATAGTTTTTATAGGATCGATTTACAACGGTACTCTTAAACCTTGGATCAATAAGGTTGAAGACATTGACAGATTTTTAGATAGAAAAGTGTTTAAATCTCACAATTTTCTTCGATGTTTACTGTGGCAAGAAATCGGCATTTCACTTTTATAAAGAATCTACAATCAGAATAACCAGTTTTTTTTTAAAAGAGAAACCATTGATGTCACATTCATTCTCGACCAGACATAGGTTTTAAGGAAACTTCACATAGTTCTAGACTGCCATGAAAAAATGCATTAATCCTTAAACTGGGTCGACTTCGAAGTGTTGCATAGCTTTAGCAATATTTTATTTTACCTCACTAAATCACTCAAACTTTTTTGTAGCCCTAGAAATTTAAATTTTAGAACTATGAAGCATATGTTTTTTGTTTAGTTTTTAAGAAGTAATTGGCATAGTTTTTGCCTAAGAGCTTTTCCTTTGAATCACTGTGTATTGTGAATTGAACATGCCATTTTATAGATGGAGGTAACCTAACTACACTTCTACAGTTCCTTCTTTAAATTTAAGTGGTTTCAGACAGGTTCATAGTATTAGGCTTGTACATGATTACAAATTAAAACTGGTTCGGTCCATGCAAAAGTTAGATCAAGGGGAAGCTGAAAAAAATTACTTCATTGAAATAATAATAATAATGTTAAGAAATATTTCATAATTCTGTTAATTTTACCGCCCATGAAACTGCATAATTGCAATTTGTTGATCGTTAAAACCAAAACTAAGAGTCATGAAATATTAGAATTATAGTATATACACATCTTTTTAATATAAAGAATTGAGTGGGCCATAAGCGAAGTATTTTTAGATTGGGACATTTTGTAAAACTGTGCAAAATAATATTGTTGCAAAAAATGAATGACACTTTATTGCTTTCCCATGTACTACAATATCTCAATTTTGTAATTTGTTAAAGAAATCTTTTTTATAGTTTATCTGTTAGACACTATAGTAGATAATATAAACCATTTTGCTTTGAACAAATTACTCATTTCCAACTATTAAGCTTACTATTAATACAATTACCTAATTTTATGTAAAACTAGATAAATTGCCCAGCGTTGTCCAGGTTACTCATGGTTACTCCCGCGGTTTACCCGCACTTGGTCTTAAATTTTGATTTTATAAAAAAAAAATTATATCTTTTTAGCTTAAGTCACCACCCACTGTAAACTGGGACACTATGCCAAATATATGATCCCCTTCTAGTGAACTTTATGTACCCCGGGAAACCCATGGGTTCACTCAAAAAAGTTCAGCCAATTCGGTTCAGCCGTTTGGTTAGCTATAGCGAACATATAAATGAGCTATGCTATAAGAGTTATGCTATAACAGTTTACGAAAAAAAACTTTTTCTTAAAAAATTGTATTAAAATGTGTTTGCTATGCTCCCAACCTACACGTGTAAAGTATGAATAATATTTCCTATAATGATCAACTCAGCATGAACAAGCACTGTTTCTTTCCCCTGGAAAATGTTTAATGTTCATCTAACCATTATTATGTACACTTCACTCTCACGACCAGCGAGAGTACAGCGAGACACTTAAAACTGTGGAATTGGAAGACGACTGTTAAATAAACATTATGATTTTGAATAGTCTAATGAACATTAAAATCTGCAATTGTGCATTTGATTTTCAAGCTCTTCTGGAAACACTAATTGATTTATAACCCTTCATATATTAACATCAAATATACATATTTGCTTGAACGGCGTCTTCCTATTACACAGATTTACGGGTTTCACTGTAGACCCAGGCATATCTTGTTAGTTACAATGTCAGGGGTGCTGTGACGGTCAAAATATTCTTGCTGTACTGTACCCGCTGAATCACATAACGAAACATGGAAATTTCTTCTTAAAATTGTGATGCCTTGATTTCAGAATAAATTCGAGGATAAAAATATGGACGAAAAATAATATTTGAAAAATTACTTCTTCATAATTTCATCCACTAAATAAGTTTAAAAATGGTGTTTATTTCAGTTTGGTTTTAATGTATTCTACATAAAGATATTTCTTGTGTATATTGTAACAGTGGGCGAGTTTTGTTGATCTTTTACGATCAGCAATTCAAGGATTTTTTGGATC